>NW_024058414.1:0-55834 GCF_016432855.1 Salvelinus namaycush | reverse complement strand
GGGATAGAATGTCATCAAACCACTCCCTACCCTACATGTAGACGTTCAAAACAGATAGTTCACCCTCCCTATCCCTACCATGTTAGAAGTTCAAAACAGGGATAGAAAGTGTCATCAAACCACTTCCTATCCCTACCATGTTAGAAGTTCAAAACAGGGATAGAAAGTGTCATCAAACCACTCCCTATCCCTACCATGTTAGAAGTTCAAAACAGGGATAGAAAGTGTCATCAAACCACTCCCTATCCCTACCATGTTAGAAGTTCAAAACAGGGATAGAAAGTGTCATCAAACCACTTCCTATCCCTACCATGTTAGAAGTTCAAAACAGGGATAGAAAGTGTCATCAAACCACTTCCTATCCCTACCATGTTAGAAGTTCAAAACAGGGATAGAAAGTGTCATCAAACCACTTCCTATCCCTACCATGTTAGAAGTTCAAAACAGGGATAGAAAGTGTCATCAAACCACTTCCTATCCCTACCATGTTAGAAGTTCAAAACAGGGATAGAAAGTGTCATCAAACCACTTCCTATCCCTACCATGTTAGAAGTTCAAAACAGGGATAGAAAGTGTCATCAAACCACTTCCTATCCCTACCATGTTAGAAGTTCAAAACAGGGATAGAAAGTGTCATCAAACCACTCCCTATCCCTACCATGTTAGAAGTTCAAAACAGGGATAGAAAGTGTCATCAAACCACTCCCTATCCCTACCATGTTAGAAGTTCAAAACAGGGATAGAAAGTGTCATCAAACCACTCCCTATCCCTACCATGTTAGAAGTTCAAAACAGGGATAGAAAGTGTCATCAAACCACTCCCTATCCCTACCATGTTAGAAGTTCAAAACAGGGATAGAAAGTGTCATCAAACCACTTCCTATCCCTACCATGTTAGAAGTTCAAAACAGGGATAGAAAGTGTCATCAAACCACTTCCTATCCCTACCATGTTAGAAGTTCAAAACAGGGATAGAAAGTGTCATCAAACCACTCCCTATCCCTACCATGTTAGAAGTTCAAAACAGGGATAGAAAGTGTCATCAAACCACTCCCTATCCCTACCATGTTAGAAGTTCAAAACAGGGATAGAAAGTGTCATCAAACCACTCCCTATCCCTACCATGTTAGAAGTTCAAAACAGGGATAGAAAGTGTCATCAAACCACTCCCTATCCCTACCATGTTAGAAGTTCAAAACAGGGATAGAAAGTGTCATCAAACCACTTCCTATCCCTACCATGTTAGAAGTTCAAAACAGGGATAGAAAGTGTCATCAAACCACTCCCTATCCCTACCATGTTAGAAGTTCAAAACAGGGATAGAAAGTGTCATCAAACCACTCCCTATCCCTACCATGTTAGAAGTTCAAAACAGGGATAGAAAGTGTCATCAAACCACTCCCTATCCCTACCATGTTAGAAGTTCAAAACAGGGATAGAAAGTGTCATCAAACCACTTCCTATCCCTACCATGTTAGAAGTTCAAAACAGGGATAGAAAGTGTCATCAAACCACTTCCTATCCCTACCATGTTAGAAGTTCAAAACAGGGATAGAAAGTGTCATCAAACCACTTCCCTATCCCTACCATGTTAGAAGTTCAAAACAGGGATAGAAAGTGTCATCAAACCACTCCCTATCCCTACCATGTTAGAAGTTCAAAACAGGGATAGAAAGTGTCATCAAACCACTCCCTATCCCTACCATGTTAGAAGTTCAAAACAGGGATAGAAAGTGTCATCAAACCACTCCCTATCCCTACCATGTTAGAAGTTCAAAACAGGGATAGAAAGTGTCATCAAACCTCTTCCTATCCCTACCATGTTAGAAGTCCAAAACAGGGATAGAAAGTGTCATCAAACCACTCCCTATCCCTACCATGTTAGAAGTCCAAAACAGGGATAGAAAGTGTCATCAAACCACTCCCTATCCCTACCATGTTAGAAGTCCAAAACAGGGATAGAAAGTGTCATCAAACCACTCCCTATCCCTACCATGTTAGAAGTCCAAAACAGTGATAGAAAGTGTCATCAAACCACTCCCTATCCCTACCATGTTAGAAGTTCAAAACAGGGATAGAAAGTGTCATCCCGCTATCAGAAATTATCGTGAAATAGACCCAAGTGACGTATGCGAAATTCGTGACAGACACACGAAAAGTATAGTTTCTCACGTTCACCACGTGAATTTGTATGTAGCGCATTTAAATCACAGATGGCAGTAGGTTACTTAGACCTTTCCTGCCGTCAATGACCAAAAGGGCCCTCTTTGGCCTCAAGGCTGGAATGTTATTAATATTTTTCACAATTTCATAATTAATCGAGATTATAAAAACAGAAATCCATTTTTTCTGTGTCAGTTATATTTCAGTCTTCTGTAATGTATGTAAAGTGTCATATTGGGATGCAAACTCAAAATGGAATACAATTCAACTGTATATATGACATGTGACTGATTTCTTTTATTTTTCAGCTCATAACCATGTGTCTGAGGTGTATACTTTTGTTTCATAGTAGATTTGTTTAAGACTACCAAGAAACACTCTGTTTGGCCCTGATTTAGCCCACTTCTGTAAAAGGTTAAGACAGAAACAATAGGAGGGAGGTTGATCTAGCAACCCAAACTTTATGTGATGGAATCACTGCTGCCTGCGACTGGAACAAGCTGCAAAAAACACTCAAACTGGAAAGTTTTATCTCCATCTCTTCATTCAAAGACTCAATCATGGACACTTACTGTCAGTTCAATCTGCTTGCGTGATGTATTGTTGTCTCTACCTTCTTGCCATTTGTGCTGTTTGTGTCCAATAATGTTTGTACCATGTTTTGTGCTGCTATCATGTGCTGCTGCCATGTTGTGTTGTTACCATGCTGTGTTGTCATGTGTTGCTGCCATGCTATGTTGTTGTCTTAGGTCTCTCTTTATGTAGTTGTGGTATCTCTTTTGTCGTGATGTGTGTTTGGTACTAAATTTAAATAAAAATTTTAATCCCTCCCCGCAGGAGGCCTTTTGCCTTTTAGTAGGCCGTCATTGTAAATAAGAATTTGTTCTTAACTGATTTAGTGAAATAAAGGTTAAATAAAAATGATAGACAACTTTAGCATTTTAGCTAATTAGCAACTTTGCAACTACTTACCACTTTTTGACTACTTAACTAGCATGTAAAATAGTGTACTGGACATAAATGCGTTATGAGGAAAAGTCATTTGTGTTGAAATAGATTAAGGGCTAGATTTGACAGCTCTAACGCAGTTCCACCTCCGACACTGCCAAAACAACCGCTATATCGACGAAACTAGCCCTAAATTTCTCTCTGAACTCCCCCCTCACACTCTCTCTTTCTCTCTGTCTCTCTGTCTCTCTCTCTCTCTCTCTCTCTCTCTGTCTCTCACTATCTCTCTCTCTCTCTCTCTCTCTCGCTCTCTCTCTCTCTCTGTCTCTCACTATCTCTCTCTCTCACTATCTCTCTCTCTCTCTCATACTGTTATCAGGGGGTTTCCTGCACTGTGATAACAAGGTTCTGTTCGAACTAATTGAGCCTCAAACATTCATCAGGAGTTAGTTCAGGGGGATTGGAGGAGAGGAGGGGGGAGTGGAGGAGTGGAGGAGAGGAGGGTGGGACTTGATTAATCTGTGGTTGGCCTGCAGGGATGTCACCCTAATCCACCCTGAACCTACACATATGCACACACACTCACACACACACACAATCCCCAAACCATTCAAAATCACCCCACCACCGCCACCCTGCCCATACCTCCAACCCTTATCTTCCAGTTGTGTGCTGAAGAGGCAGGCCAATGGGCTGGACAAACAGTGTCACGCCCTGATCTGTTTCACCTGTCCTTGTGATTGTCTCCACCTCCTCCAGGTGTCGCTTATTTTGCCCAGTGTATTTATCCCTGTGTTTCCTGTCTCTCTGTGCCAGTTCGCCTTGTCTTGACAAGTCAACCAGCGAGTTTTTCCCATGCTCCAGCTTTTCATTATCTCTCTTTTTCTAGTCCTCCCGGTTTTTGACCCTTGCCTGCCCTGACTCTGTACCCACCTGCCTGACTATTCTGCCTGCCCTGACCTCTAGCCTGCCTGCCACTCTGTACCTCCTGGACACTGACCTTGTTATGATCTTTTGCCTGTCCACAACCATTCTCTTGCATGCCCCTTGGATACTAATAAATATCAGAGACTCCAACCAGCTGCTTCCCGTGTCTGCATCTGGGTCTTGCCCTGTGCCCTTATAGAAAGTGGTTTGTTCTGGTGATTACCACAGGAGTTAGAGGTCAGGATACCAGGAGGGGCCAGCTCTGCAGCAGAGGGATAAGGAGCTGAAGAGCCACTGAGTGGTCAAGTGGCTGACCCCCCTCACCTTTATCTGGGAGTAGCCTAACTGCCGGCTGGCTGAATAGTCTCCCAGATTAGCATGGTCCTGGACACACTGATAAACCACCAGCATACACACAAGCAATCACTAGGGATAATACCACTGGAGGTAGTCATTCTCCAGACACAAAACAGGTGAAGCACAACTTATTGACCACTTTTGTGTTTGGTCACTTGGGGATATGTATGCTTCTGTGTGAAGCCATTGGGCAGCAAGACTTGATGAGTATCGAGGGTTGAGTGTTTCCCTTGTCTAAGTCTGTGGTCGCTTTGTTATAGGCATATGTCTATGGCTGTTATTGCCAAGTGGAGTCCATCTTGGATCAACAGCAGCCAGGAGGATATAACCAGTGATTTCTGGGTCCATGTTATCTTGATCCTCCCTCCAGCTCTCAGACAGATGTGTGGACGATGACATATTTAAAAAGTGACATGTTTTACGAGGTGACGAACAGAGAATGTGTACACAAGTTCCATTGCGTTTCCCATTACCCTCCCCTCCCCTCTACTCCCAACCTACTACTCCTCCGATCCCTCCCTTCACCCTCCAGCTGAGAGAAGTTGGCTGCAGGCCTGTCAGTCCCCAATTAAAGGAGCTGAAAGTGAGTGTCATAATAAAATAATGTAGCGAGATTAGAGGAGCCTTTCGGAGGAGATGAGAATGGGAGGGAGGGAGGGAGGGAGGGAGGGAGGGAGGGAGGGAGGGGAGGGGAGGGAGGGGAGGAGGAGGGGAGGGAGGGAGTGCGGGGAGGGGGGGTGGGAGGGGAGGAGGAGTGGAGGAAGGGGAGGAGGAGGGGGCGGAGGGGAAGGAGGAGAGGAGGGGAGGAACCAACCTCCCATTTAGGGCGGACATATTCAGCGGTTATTGGAAGGAGAAATACATACATAGAATCTTTTTTTAAGTTTAGATGTTTTATAGATCTGTTTTAGTTTTGTATTTTGTTCCCCGGTTCTCTTTCTCCTCAAATATGTATCTTTCTCTCAAGAGGAAGGGGAGCTTCACGCCATTTTCGCTGGTATTATTTTGCTGATGTTCCTGTTTCAGTAGCTTTTGTCATTTAGTTTCAGAGTTCTATTTTTCCTTGTTTGTTTAGTTCCTAGGTTCTCCATCATATTCTGTTTATTTTCTGACATCACTGTGGAGAGTCCTGGAAAACTGCCTCTGGACCGCTTGCTGCTAGAAGAGGAGGAACTCCCATAAGTGCTTTTTCATGTTGTTGGGTCTTAGTCTGTGATAGTTACAGTCTCCTGTGTCTGTCAGACGAATGCAACACAAAGACAAACGTTATACCCCGAACTAAATACTTTTAGAGAAAGCTCAATCTAAATTAACACATGCTCTCTTTCTCTCATGTTTAATTTTTCGTTTTAGGTTTCTGTTTTTCACAGAGACTATTCTCTATTGTCCATCAGAGATAAAAGCTTGGTGAGTCTACACAAGGTCAGCAGCACTGTGCTAGAAGCCTCTCGATCAATAAACCCTGATGTCTGAAGGGGACGGTCTCTACCCAGCACTTTTCCCACAGGACCTTTCAACTCTAACAGAGTTGTAATTATTTCTTCAATGTTTTGGCATGCAGGACCCTATTGGTTGCTTAGCTTCGATATTTCCCCTTTCTTCATAATAACACACAATTTCCCTGTGAGTCATAATAACACACTATTCCCATGTGAGTCATAATAACACACTATTTCCCTGTGAGTCATAATAACACACTATTCCCATGTGAGTCATAATAACACACTATTTCCCTGTGAGTCATAATAACATACTATTCCCATGTGAGTCATAATAACACACTATTTCCCTGTGAGTCATAATAACATACTATTCCCATGTGAGTCATAATAACACACTATTTCCCTGTGAGTCATAATAACACACTATTTCCCTGTGAGTCATAATAACACACTATTTCCCTGTGAGTCATAATAACATACTATTTCCCTGTGAGTCATAACAACACACTATTTCCCTGTGAGTCATAATAACACACTTTTTCCCTGTGAGTCATAATAACACACTATTTCCCTGTGAGTCATAATAACACACTATTTCCCTGTGAGTCATAATAACACACTATTTCCCTGTGAGTCATAATAACACACTATTTCCCTGTGAGTCATAATAACACACTATTTCCCTGTGAGTCATAATAACACACTATTTCCCTGTGAGTCATAATAACATACTATTCCCATCGGAGTCATAATAACACACTATTTCCCTGTGAGTCATAATAACACACTATTCCCATGTGAGTCATAATAACACACTATTTCCCTGTGAGTCATAATAACATACTATTCCCATGTGAGTCATAATAACACACTATTTCCCTGTGAGTCATAATAACACACTATTCCCATGTGAGTCATAATAACACACTATTTCCCTGTGAGTCATAATAACATACTATTCCCATGTGAGTCATAATAACACACTATTTCCCTGTGAGTCATAATAACATACTATTCCCATGTGAGTCATAATAACACACTATTTCCCTGTGAGTCATAATAACATACTATTCCCATGTGAGTCATAATAACATACTATTTCCCTGTGAGTCATAACAACACACTATTTCCCTGTGAGTCATAATAACACACTTTTTCCCTGTGAGTCATAATAACACACTATTTCCCTGTGAGTCATAATAACACACTATTTCCCTGTGAGTCATAATAACACACTATTTCCCTGTGAGTCATAATAACACACTATTTCCCTGTGAGTCATAATAACACACTATTTCCCTGTGAGTCATAATAACATACTATTCCCATCGGAGTCATAATAACACACTAGTTCCCTGTGAGTCATAATAACACACTATTCCCATGTGAGTCATAATAACACACTATTTCCCTGTGAGTCATAATAACATACTATTCCCATGTGAGTCATAATAACACACTATTTCCCTGTGAGTCATAATAACACACTATTCCCATGTGAGTCATAATAACACACTATTTCCCTGTGAGTCATAATAACATACTATTCCCATGTGAGTCATAATAACACACTATTTCCCTGTGAGTCATAATAACATACTATTCCCATGTGAGTCATAATAACACACTATTTCCCTGTGAGTCATAATAACACACTATTTCCCTGTGAGTCATAATAACACACTATTTCCCAGTGAGTCATAATAACACACTATTCCCCTGTGAATCATAATAACACACTATTTCCCTGTGAGTCATAATAACACACTATTTCCCTGTGAGTCATAATAACACACTATTTCCCTGTGAGTCATAACAACACACTATTTCCCTGTGAGTCATAATAACACACTATTTCCCTGTGAGTCATAATAACACACTATTTCCCTGTGAGTCATAATAACACACTATTTCCCTGTGAGTCATAATAACACACTATTTCCCTGTGAGTCATAATAGCACATTTTCACTCCAGGCGCCATCCAAAGTCATCCACTCCTTCTCCTCTGTCATTAAGGAAGCCAGTCAACCACCTGGACAGCTTTGTGAAACAGCAAAACACTTCCCTCTCCTTGGATTTAGCCATGAGAATAATGTTGGTCCAGAGATTAGAGTGGAAGCGTTTGGGTTATGACATTGTGGGGACCTGACTGAAGGAGCCCCTCTAGAGCCCCTCGCAGATGCTGTTAATGGAGACATCAATGTGTTGCACTATTGTCACTGGTTCATACTGGCAAAGTCTGTCTTTCAAATCTTCAAATTGAGTAGCATCCCAAATGGTTCCAATTTAAGCCTTTGCTCTAACAGTAAGGGGTTGAAGGGTTATGCCAGTTTGAGAAGCTACCACTTCATCTGAAGGTCTTGAAAAAGTGGGGTTGGTGGGGGTTGGTAGAGCTGGGAATGTTGAATAATGACTCAAGCGTTTACCGTACTTTAAGTCTGTGTTTAAATGACAACATGGGGGGGTCCAAATTATTTCAATATGAAGTGACGTCTAAAACGTGGATTTCAGACCATTTCCACAAACATCTGAACAAGATGTTATACAAAAACGCCAGAAAACGTTACATTTATTTTCATGAAAAGAAATATGGTGTAATATTTCACGTTATGGTACATTGCTCCACATTAATGCCAGATACAGTATATTATAATTATGGTGTAAACATTGGCATGGCTTTTTACGCCATCTGCAGTTTAGCTTCTCCCTAATGAAAGGAATGATTAACACAATACATCAGAGAATGTTCTTGGACCTCATTGGACAGAACTAAAGAGGTGAAATCACATTATTGAGAGGATTGTTTGGTTGTGGTGGTGACTGCTGTCATTTGTTGGTAGCAGTGATGAGGAGAGAGACTGCATTCCAACTCTCATGTCCCAAAACATTGGTCATTACCTGAGCTTAAAAGATGACTTTGTCTTACTTAGCTTAATATGCAGACTAGAGTCCTAGCATTAGAGATCTAGACCATTAGAAGGGAGACCTAGCGTTTCCAAATGACCGACACCTCTCTTTCTGCCTCTCTGTTTTTTCACTTTCTCTGTGCAGCTCGTTCTCATTTCTGTCTCTCATTTTATCTCTTAAATCTTCTCCATCTGTCTCTCTCACTGTTTAACCTCTGCTTCTCGTTATCTCTCTATTCCTATGTCTTAAATCACATCATATTAGTCGAATGCAACGGGTGGAGGAAGTCATTACCGTGAAATGCTTGCTAACAAGCTCTTCCTGACAATTTAGAGTTGAAAAAGAATAATACAAATCAAAATAGTAACAGTATGACTATGAAGGTTGGGTCTTTGTTAGTTGCTTTTCAGAATAGTCAATAGTCTGGAGTTGAACCTGCAGTCTTCTTTCAAAGTCCCACCATATTACCCTGCAAGTACACACACACACGCAGGCATACACACGAAGGCATACACACACACGCAGGCATACACACACACGAAGGCATGCACACACACGAAGGCATACACACACACGCAGGCATACACACACACGAAGGCATACACACACACGAAGGCATACACACACACGCAGGCATACACACACACGAAGGCATACACACACACACGAAGGCATACACACACACGCAGGCATACACACACACGAAGGCATACACACACGAAGGCATACACACACACGAAGGCATATACACACACACGCAGGCATACACACACACGAAGGCATACACACACACAAAGGCATACACACACACGCAGGCATACACACACACGAAGGCATACACACACACGAAGGCATACACACACACATGCAGGCATACACACACACGAAGGCATACACACACACACTCAGGCATACACACATACGATTGCATACACGCACACACACACACACAAACAGGCATACACACACACACACACACGCACACACACGTGCAGGCATGCACACATACACACACATACACGCATACACACAAACACACACACACAGGCATACACACACACGCATACACACACACACCACTTTTTTCCGATAAGCATCTCCTTCTGCAATCGTTCTTCCCTAGCTAATGTATACATGATTTGTTATGATGCTTCCTCAGGAAACATGTACAACACCATTTGGCAGAGAATACAATACTTCAGCACCCATTTTAAAAATGGCCTCAGTTCTCCCGCTTTCTCTCCCTATCAAAGACGCTGGAAATGAACGCAGGAAACAGATGCTGTTCTGATTAAACACACCGACCATGTTAGTTTTTTACGATTGCTTACACACAAAAATTTAACTTTTCCCACAATTAGCAAAACCTTACACTCAAGGAGCAAAACACAAGGCTAGATTTGCACAACTGTAAGCACATTGTCAGCTTCACACTATTTGCAAAACATTACACACAGTGATTTGCAAAACACTAAACACACGTGTATACATCAGACACAGAAGTATATCATGATGTCACTTCCTTGCAATTCCAAAGCACTGACTGTCAAATTACCACACCTATGATCTGTTAAACACAGCCATCAGGTGCACAAACACATGATTGCTAAATTATAGACACACCGATCAGGTTTAAGCACTATAAAAATGCAGCAGGTAGATTCACCTGCCTTCAACCTAAATGGAAGGAGTCAGAAGAAGAGTGAGGGTGAGAGGAGGAGTACACAGAGGGGGAGAAGGAGGTAGAGGAAGAGGCAGAGGCCGAGTCAGAGGTCGAGGAAGACCTGAAGCAGGAGGAGAACGTGCACAAAGAAGAAGAGGACCAAACTTATGAAATGACATTCGTGCAACATTAGTGGACCATGTTGTGAACCACGGATTGACGCTGAGGGAGGCTGGACTGAGAGTTCAGCCAAATCTTAGCAGATATACAGTGGCATCTGTCATAAGGACTTTTCGACAGGAAAACAGGTAAAAGATCTGTCTACAGTTACAGTAATCAGCCGCTTATTGTATGCACCATATCAGCACTTGTGATACCCCTTCCTGTGACATTGTACAATAAGTTACATGTATTATTCTCTACATAGGATTGAGGGTCGGGAACGACAAGGAGGAAGGGGGCCCATATTCACGCAAGAACAAGAGAGAGAGATAATAAACATGGATACCAATAATGCTATCAGGCTCAGAGAACTACAAGCCAACATTATCGGTGACCATGCCATTTTCAATAATGTCCATCAGGTCCCTTAGTCAACACTGGCACGCATCCTGAAAAGACATCAGGTTCAAATGAAACAACTTTATCGAGTGCCTTTTGAGCAGAATTCAGAGAGGGTCAAACGGCTGCGGCATGAGTATGTGGAGGTTTGTATTGTTCACTTTAGCACTGTGATGTTGCATACTGCACACAGGACTTCTTTACATTGACTGTATACTAGACCTATCCTGAACTACACAATCTTGTCTTTCACTGTATTTCAGGGAGCTTTGCAGATGGATGCTGAGGAAATCCTGCATGAATTCATATATATTGATGAGGCAGGGTTCAACCTCACAAAAGCAAGAAGGAGAGGCAGAAATATCATTGGCCACGGGGCTATAATCAATGTCCCAGGGCAACGTGGGGGTAACATCACCCTTTGCGCTGCCATTTCACAGCATGTGGTTGTCCTCCGTCATGCCAAAATGGGCCCTTACAACACACCTCACATTCTCGCATTTTTGGACCGATTGCACCACATCGTCACAGCAGGTAATGAAATGCACCAGATGCAATACATGGTCATCTGGGACAATGTGTCATTCCACCGCTCTGCTTTGGTCCAGAACTGGTTTCAACACCATCCACAGTTGACAGTACTATACCTTCCACCATACTCTCCGTTTCTAAACCCTATCGAATAGTTTTTCTCTGCATGGCGGTGGAAGGTTTACGATCTCCAGCCCCAGGTTCAGGTACCCCTCATTCAGGCCATGGAGGACGCCTGTGACCAAGTCGACGCCGCAGCTGTGCAAGGATGGATTCGACATTCAAGACGGTTCTTCCCGCGTTGTCTTGCTAATGATGATATTGCTTGTGATGTTGATGAAATTATCTGGCCAGATCCAGCTAGGCGAAGAGATAATGTATAGTATGTTTACTGTAGTATTTTCTGTACAATATTGTCTGGGTTTTTTTCAGATTATTTTTTATGTTTGTTGTTGTTGTTATTTACTGTAATTGTAACCTGTACTGGATACAGTATTTTACGTTTGTCTGTTGTTTGCTGAGCTAACAGTGTTATGCACACTACTGTAGTAGCATGAAAACTGGGACATGTTTTGTTGTGATTCTCCATGTTGACATGTTGACTGATTTGGGTATATGGAGAGAAATAAATGATATTTTCCTCAGTCTGCAGTATTGGTCTTGTTAGTGTTTGTATAGTTGCACTTTCTCTGTGTACTTCATTTACAGTACTCTAATCACTGACAATTAGACTTGCTAAAAGTGTTTTAGGTTAGCAACAGCAGTGTGTAACTGGTTTAAAAAGATTGAAGTCATATGAAATGTGTGTATGGTAACAAAATATTATTTTTATGAAGTCGTGTATAGTTTTGACAAAAGTGTTCCATTTTGCAAATGATCTGAAGTGCTACTTTGGTGTAGGGTTGTGCTAATTGTGTGTAGTGTTTTGACAAACCGGGCCCTGTTTTCAAAATTGTCTTAAACAATTGTAAAAACTGTAAAAGCTCTCCGACACCTTGTTGCCCGAGACACAACCTGCAGCTCACAGTCAGATCTATCTGCTCTCATGTGCCGCAGAGGGAACTCACTGCAAACTCACTGGGAGGTTTACGTGTGTGTGTGTGTGTGTGTGTGTGTGTGTGTGTGTGTGTGTGTGTGTGTGTGTGTGTGTGTGTGTGTGTGTGTGTGTGTGTGTGTGTGTGTGTGTGTGTGTGTGTGTGTGTGTGTGTGTGTGTGTGTGTGTGTGTGTGTGTGTGTGTGTGTGTGTGTGTGTGTTTCTATAATAAGCAGGAAACAAGGACAGTCGGATGGTTTCTACTTTAATAAGAATGCACCATATGACAACCCTTCATTTTCTTCACTTTTGCTATAATTTTACAAACTAGATATAAAAGACCATAAATAATGACATAAGTTACATGTACCTAAAATCCTTGACAAAATAAATCGAATGAACAAAAATAATAATACAAAAAAAGCATTAAAAAAAAGAGATTGAAAGAGTGTTAGTGTGCATGGCAGGATCATATGGTGTCAGAAGGCAGACAATGACAAACATTCATTTGTGTTTTGTTAGGTTTTTTCATCATTAACTAAATGAAAAAGTATTATACAGTACATTCTGTTTCCCTTTCCTCACACTTCTTGCATATTTCCACATGACAGGTCCTTGATGGATTAAAACCCAACTTTACCAATGAGAAGAGCATTGAGCTGGGCTGGTATGGAGGACGGAGTAATCTGTAGTATGTCAACCATCACATATGATCGGAAAAACATTCAGATATTAACGGATGTATATAAAAAAAGAAGTCCTTTGAATGAAACCTGACTGTCATTTGGTGCATATCTGAAAAAATAAAAATGAAACGAGACCAATGATTATCCCTTCTTATCACCCTTCCCAGCATCAAGTCCTTGTTGACTATATAGGTACGTCTTTTTAAAACATCCCCTGCTCAAAATCCAGAAAGATGGTTCCGCAGTGTCTTTGCTTCAGCTCGGAGAGTCCACTCTACTTTCTAATGAGAGAGCCTATGCCGCTGACTGTCCGTCTGTCCTTCTGTGTTTCTGTCAGTATAGGAGGCTATTGTCCATATATCCAACTGGAACCCACTACTAAAGCCAATGCAGTTAAGGGTGTGTTGAAAACCGCAAACCTCTTTAACTGCTGTTGCTGAAGAGGATTGACAGAGCACGAGTAGTGGCACACTTTACATTGTTTTTCTAGTTACTAAGCAATTCATGAAATTCCAAAAACAAATCTGGCATAAAAACAGACAACTATCGATAGTACTTCGAAGACATCATAGACAGTCATACAGACACACACACACACCCATACACATTCACTCACTCACTCACTCAAACACACATGGTGCACACTCATCACACTATCACATGCTCGCTGTTACCATACACTCACTTTACATGCTACCCAAAAACACAAAGGAAAATAAACTTCAAAATTCATAAAACAAGTACATCATCTGCTGGAGCAGGGTGTAGTTTATATTACATTATTTTTATGTTTTTTAAGTGTTGCTGAATCATTCATATTGTTTCTGTAAGCTGATGGTCATGGAGCGCTAGTCTGTTTGTCCGTTCTGAAAAACTTAGTGACGGCGAACAACGAAATGTGCCAGACATGGAGAGATGGATTTCTCATATTGGAGTTAGAGGAGACTCCAAGGAGAAGAGGAGGAATTCTGGTCATGGGGAGAGAGGGAGGAATCCTGTTGATGATAGACGGGGGCAGCTGGAGGACAGAGAGAGAGAGAGAGAGAGACAGAGAGACAGAGAGAGAGAGAGAGAGAGAGAGAGAGAGAGAGAGAGAGAGAGAGAGAGAGAGAGAGAGAGAGAGAGAGAGAGAGAGAGATCACATGGTTGGTTTTGAATGTTATAAGTTTGAAAGACAGTTTCTGCCTGGCCTAGAACTAACTACTCAAATCTCCTTGTCATGCCCAACAACACATACCAGTTAAGCATATGGAAAGTTCTAGTCATACATAGCTAAACAAACACATCAGCCTTCCCCAACCGATACAATGACATCACTGCATTATTGGTTGGCAAAAACCAACAATAGAAAACATTTTCTTCATTACGGGAACCGATCTTGAGTCATGCCACTCTGATAGGTTGCAGACCTGGGTTTAAATGCTATTTGAAATCGTTCAAATACTTTAAGCTTCTTGGTTTAGCCTGCCTGGAGTGCGAGATGGGCGGGGTTTGCAGTTTTCCTACTCTTCTATTGGTTCCATTGCACCAGCAAAGTGCAATCTAGCCCAGCAAAAGTATTCAAAATGATTTCAAATAGTATTTGAACCCAGGTGTGAGTGGATGCGGTGTGCTGCCTGCTGACTCAGTCAGTGATTAATCGTCCTCATTCACACGCCAGGCGGGTTAGAGCAGTGACTGATCTGAGAACAGGGCTTATTGATCGATCCTACGGCCTCAGGTGCTGGGATGCCTGTTTATTAACACACCACTCAAACAGCTCAGCACTCAATGAGCTCACCACTGCAGAGAGAGAGTTAGACAGTACTACAGTATGTACACATTGCAGAGGGAGAGTTAGACAGTACTATAGTATGTACACACTACAGAGAGAGAGGTAGACAGTACTACAGTATGTACACACTACAGAGAGAGAGAGTTAGACAGTACTACAGTATGTACACACAACAGAGAGAGAGAGAGTTAGACGGTACTACAGTATATACACACTACAGAGAGAGAGAGAGAGTTAGACAGTACTACAGTATATACACACTACAGAGAGAGAGAGTTAGACAGTACTACAGTATGTACACACTACAGAGAGAGAGAGAGAGAGAGAGAGAGAGAGAGAGAGAGAGAGAGAGAGAGAGAGAGAGAGAGAGAGAGAGAGAGAGAGTTAGACAGTACTACAGTATGTACACACTACAGAGAGAGAGAGAGAGAGAGAGAGTTAGACAGTACTACAGTATGTACACACTGCAGAGAGAGAGAGAGAGAGAGAGAGAGAGAGAGAGAGTAAAAAATCCCATTTAGCTTAGTTTTGTTTTGTCTTTCATACCAGGTTATATGTCTTCTCAAGTCATGTTGACACTGGTCTACTACCATTGATTTAATTTATTGTTGTTCTGATTAATATTGTTGTTGTAGTTGTTGTTAATGGTGATCCCATGTCCACTACTACTATTATTATTACTGTTGGTTCCACCATTTATTTATATATAAATATATATATATTTTGTATATATATACATATATATTTGATTTTGATTTTTCGATATGTATACTTTGACAATGTAAGTAATAATGAACTTGCCATGTCAATAAAGTCAATTGAATTGAATTGAATTGAATTGAGAGAGAGAGAGAGAGAGTTAGACAGTACTACAGTATGTACACACTGCAGAGAGAGAGAGAGAGTTAGACAGTACTACAGTATGTACACACTACAGAGAGAGAGAGAGAGTTAGACAGTACTACAGTATGTACACACTACAGAGAGAGAGAGTTAGACAGTACTACAGTATGTACACACTACAGAGAGAGAGAGAGAGTTAGACAGTACTACAGTATGTACACACTACAGAGAGAGAGAGAGAGTTAGACAGTACTACAGTATGTACACACTACAGCGAGAGAGAGAGTTAGACAGTACTACAGTATGTACACACTACAGAGAGAGAGAGAGAGTTAGACAGTACTACAGTATGTACACACTGCAGAGAGAGAGAGAGAGAGAGAGAGAGAGAGAGAGAGAGAGAGAGAGAGAGAGAGTTAGACAGTACTACAGTATGTACACACTGCAGAGAGAGAGAGAGAGAGTTAGACAGTACTACAGTATATACACACTACAGCGAGAGAGAGAGAGAGAGAGAGAGAGAGAGAGAGAGAGAGAGAGAGAGTTAGACAGTACTACAGTATGTACACACTGCAGAGAGAGAGAGAGAGTTAGACAGTACTACAGTATGTACACACTGCAGAGAGAGAGAGAGAAAGTTAGACAGTACTACAGTATATACACACTACAGCGAGAGAGAGAGAGTTAGACAGTACTACAGTATGTACACACTACAGAGAGAGAGAGAGAGTTAGACAGTACTACAGTATGTACACACTGCAGAGAGAGAGATAGACAGTTCTACAGTATGTACACACTACAGAGAGAGAGAGAGTTAGACAGTACTACAGTATGTACACACTACAGAGAGAGAGAGAGAGTTAGACAGTACTACAGTATGTACACACTACAGAGAGAGAGAGAGAGTTAGACAGTACTACAGTATGTACACACTGCAGAGAGAGAGAGAGAGAGAGAGAGTTAGACAGTACTATAGTATGTACACACTACAGAGAGAGAGATAGACAGTTCTACAGTATGTACACACTGCAGAGAGAGAGAGAGAGTTAGACAGTACTACAGTATATACACACTACAGAGAGAGAGAGAGAGAGAGTTAGACAGTACTACAGTATGTACACACTACAGAGAGAGAGAGAGAGTTAGACAGTACTACAGTATGTACACACTACAGCGAGAGAGAGAGAGAGTTAGACAGTACTACAGTATGTACACACTACAGAGAGAGAGAGAGAGTTAGACAGTACTACAGTATGTACACACTGCAGAGAGAGAGATAGACAGTTCTACAGTATGTACACACTACAGAGAAAGAGAGAGAGTTAGACAGTACTACAGTATGTACACACTACAGCGAGAGAGAGAGTTAGACAGTACTACAGTATGTACACACTACAGAGAGAGAGAGAGAGTTAGACAGTACTACAGTATGTACACACTGCAGAGAGAGAGAGAGAGTTAGACAGTACTACAGTATGTACACACTACAGCGAGAGAGAGAGAGTTAGACAGTACTACAGTATGTACACACTACAGAGAGAGAGAGAGAGTTAGACAGTACTACAGTATGTACACACTGCAGAGAGAGAGAGAGAGTTAGACAGTACTACAGTATATACACACTACAGCGAGAGAGAGAGAGAGTTAGACAGTACTACAGTATGTACACACTACAGAGAGAGAGAGAGAGAGAGAGAGAGAGAGTTAGACAGTACTACAGTATGTACACACTACAGAGAGAGAGAGAGAGTTAGACAGTACTACAGTATGTACACACTGCAGAGAGAGAGAGAGAGAGAGAGTTAGACAGTACTACAGTATGTACACACTACAGAGAGAGAGAGAGAGTTAGACAGTACTACAGTATGTACACACTGCAGAGAGAGAGAGTTAGACAGTACTACAGTATGTACACACTACAGAGAGAGAGAGAGAGTTAGACAGTACTACAGTATGTACACACTGCAGAGAGAGAGAGAGAGAGAGAGAGTTAGACAGTACTACAGTATGTACACACTACAGAGAGAGAGAGAGAGAGAGAGAGTTAGACAGTACTACAGTATGTACACACTACAGAGAGAGAGAGAGAGTTAGACAGTACTACAGTATGTACACACTGCAGAGAGAGAGATAGACAGTACTACAGTATGTACACACTGCAGAGAGAGAGAGAGAGTTAGACAGTACTACAGTATGTACACACTACAGAGAGAGAGAGAGAGTTAGACAGTACTACAGTATGTACACACTACAGAGAGAGAGAGAGAGTTAGACAGTACTACAGTATGTACACACTACAGAGAGAGAGAGTTAGACAGTACTACAGTATGTACACACTACAGAGAGAGAGAGAGAGATAGACAGTACTACAGTATGTACACACTACAGAGAGAGAGAGTTAGACAGTACTACAGTATGTACACACTACAGAGAGAGAGAGTTAGACAGTACTACAGTATGTACACACTGCAGAGAGAGAGAGTTAGACAGTACTACAGTATGTACACACTACAGAGAGAGAGAGAGAGTTAGACGGTACTACAGTATGTACACACTACAGAGAAAGAGAGAGAGTTAGACAGTACTACAGTATGTACACACTACAGAGAGAGAGAGAGAGTTAGACAGTACTACAGTATGTACACACTGCAGAGAGAGAGAGTTAGACAGTACTACAGTATGTACACACTACAGAGAGAGAGAGTTAGACAGTACTACAGTATGTACACACTACAGAGAGAGAGAGAGAGTTAGACAGTACTACAGTATGTACACACTACAGAGAGAGAGAGAGAGTTAGACAGTACTACAGTATGTACACACTACAGAGAGAGAGAGAGAGTTAGACAGTACTACAGTATGTACACACTGCAGAGAGAGAGAGAGAGTTAGACAGTACTACAGTATGTACACACTACAGAGAGAGAGAGTTAGACAGTACTACAGTATGTACACACTGCAGAGAGAGAGAGTTAGACAGTACTACAGTATGTACACACTACAGAGAGAGAGAGAGAGTTAGACAGTACTACAGTATGTACACACTACAGAGAGAGAGAGAGAGTTAGACAGTACTACAGTATGTACACACTGCAGAGAGAGAGAGAGAGTTAGACAGTACTACAGTATGTACACACTACAGAGAGAGAGAGAGTTAGACAGTACTACAGTATGTACACACTACAGAGAGAGAGAGAGTTAGACAGTACTACAGTATGTACACACTACAGAGAGAGAGAGAGAGTTAGACAGTACTACAGTATGTACACACTGCAGAGAGAGAGAGAGAGTTAGACAGTACTACAGTATGTACACACTACAGAGAGAGAGAGAGAGAGTTAGACAGTACTACAGTATATACACACTACAGAGAAAGAGAGAGAGTTAGACAGTACTACAGTATGTACACACTACAGAGAAAGAGAGAGAGTTAGACAGTACTACAGTATGTACACACTGCAGAGAGAGAGAGAGAGTTAGACAGTACTACAGTATGTACACACTACAGAGAGAGAGAGAGAGTTAGACAGTACTACAGTATGTACACACTACAGCGAGAGAGAGAGAGTTAGACAGTACTACAGTATGTACACACTACAGAGAGAGAGAGAGAGTTAGACAGTACTACAGTATGTACACACTACAGAGAGAGAGAGAGAGTTAGACAGTACTACAGTATGTACACACTGCAGAGAGAGAGAGAGAGAGAGTTAGACAGTACTACAGTATGTACACACTACACAGAGAGAGAGAGAGAGTTAGACAGTACTACAGTATGTACACACTACAGAGAGAGAGAGAGAAAGAGTTAGAGAGTACTACAGTATGTACACACTACAGAGAGAGAGAGAGAGTTAGACAGTACTACAGTATGTACACACTACAGAGAGAGAGAGAGAGTTAGACAGTACTACAGTATGTACACACTGCAGAGAGAGAGAGAGAGTTAGACAGTACTACAGTATGTACACACTGCAGAGAGAGAGAGAGAGAGTTAGACAGTACTACAGTATGTACACACTACAGAGAGAGAGAGAGAGTTAGACAGTACTACAGTATGTACACACTACAGAGAGAGAGATAGACAGTTCTACAGTATGTACACACTACACAGAGAGGGAGAGAGTTAGACAGTACTACAGTATGTACACACTACAGAGAGAGAGAGAGAGTTAGACAGTACTACAGTATGTACACACTACACAGAGAGAGAGAGAGAGTTAGACAGTACTACAATTTTGTACACACTACAGAGAGAGAGAGAGAGTTAGACAGTACTACAGTATGTACACACTACAGCGAGAGAGAGAGTTAGACAGTACTACAGTATGTACACACTGCAGAGAGAGAGAGAGAGTTAGACAGTACTACAGTATGTACACACTACAGAGAGAGAGAGAGAGTTAGACAGTACTACAGTATGTACACACTGCAGAGAGAGAGAGAGAGTTAGACAGTACTACAGTATGTACACACTACACAGAGAGAGAGAGAGTTAGACAGTACTACAGTATGTACACACTACAGAGAGAGAGAGAGAGTTAGACAGTACTACAGTATGTACACACTACACAGAGAGAGAGAGAGAGTTAGACAGTACTACAGTATGTACACACTACAGAGAGAGAGAGAGAGTTAGACAGTACTACAGTATGTACACACTACAGCGAGAGAGAGAGTTAGACAGTACTACAGTATGTACACACTGCAGAGAGAGAGAGAGAGTTAGACAGTACTACAGTATGTACACACTGCAGAGAGAGAGAGAGAGAGTTAGACAGTACTACAGTATGTACACACTACAGAGAGAGAGAGAGAGTTAGACAGTACTACAGTATGTACACACTGCAGAGAGAGAGAGAGAGTTAGACAGTACTACAGTATATACACACTACAGAGAGAGAGAGAGAGAGAGTTAGACAGTACTACAGTATGTACACACTACAGAGAGAGAGAGAGAGTTAGACAGTACTACAGTATGTACACACTGCAGAGAGAGAGAGAGAGTTAGACAGTACTACAGTATGTACACACTACAGAGAGAGAGAGAGAGTTAGACAGTACTACAGTATGTACACACTACAGAGAGAGAGAGAGAGTTAGACAGTACTACAGTATGTACACACTACAGAGAGAGAGAGAGAGTTAGACAGTACTACAGTATGTACACACTACAGCGAGAGAGAGAGTTAGACAGTACTACAGTATGTACACACTACAGAGAGAGAGAGAGAGTTAGACAGTACTACAGTATGTACACACTACAGAGAAAGAGAGAGAGTTAGACAGTACTACAGTATGTACACACTACAGAGAGAGAGAGAGAGATAGACAGTACTACAGTATGTACACACTACAGAGAGAGAGAGAGTTAGACGGTACTACAGTATATACACACTACAGAGAGAGAGAGAGAGTTAGACAGTACTACAGTATGTACACACTACAGAGAGAGAGAGAGAGTTAGACAGTACTACAGTATGTACACACTAAAGAGAGAGAGAGAGAGAGAGAGTTAGACAGTACTACAGTATGTACACACTACAGAGAGAGAGAGAGAGAGTTAGACAGTACTACAGTATGTACACACTACAGAGAGAGAGAGAGAGTTAGACAGTACTACAGTATGTACACACTACAGAGAGAGAGAGAGAGAGTTAGACAGTACTACAGTATGTACACACTACACAGAGAGAGAGAGAGAGTTAGACAGTACTACAGTATGTACACACTACAGCGAGAGAGAGAGAGTTAGACAGTACTACAGTATATACACACTACAGAGAGAGAGAGAGAGTTAGACAGTACTACAGTATATACACACTACAGAGAGAGAGAGAGAGTTAGACAGTACTACAGTATATACACACAACAGAGAGAGAGAGAGTTAGACGGTACTACAGTATATACACACTACAGAGAGAGAGAGAGAGTTAGACAGTACTACAGTATGTACACACTACAGAGAGAGAGAGAGAGTTAGACAGTACTACAGTATGTACACACTACAGAGAGAGAGAGAGAGTTAGACAGTACTACAGTATGTACACACTACAGCGAGAGAGAGAGAGTTAGACAGTACTACAGTATGTACACACTACAGCGAGAGAGAGAGAGTTAGACAGTACTACAGTATGTACACACTGCAGAGAGAGAGATAGACAGTTCTACAGTATGTACACACTACAGAGAGAGAGAGAGAGTTAGACAGTACTACAGTATGTACACACTGCAGAGAGAGAGAGAGAGTTAGACAGTACTACAGTATGTACACACTACAGAGAGAGAGAGAGTTAGACAGTACTACAGTATGTACACACTACAGCGAGAGAGAGAGTTAGACAGTACTACAGTATGTACACACTACAGCGAGAGAGAGAGTTAGACAGTACTACAGTATGTACACACTACAGCGAGAGAGAGAGTTAGACAGTTCTACAGTATGTACACACTACAGAGAGAGAGAGAGAGTTAGACAGTACTACAGTATGTACACACTACAGAGAGAGAGAGAGAGTTAGACAGTACTACAGTATGTACACACTACAGCGAGAGAGAGAGTTAGACAGTACTACAGTATGTACACACTGCAGAGAGAGAGAGAGAGAGAGAGAGAGAGAGAGAGTTAGACAGTACTACAGTATGTACACACTGCAGAGAGAGAGAGAGAGTTAGACAGTACTACAGTATATACACACTACAGAGAGAGAGAGAGAGAGTTAGACAGTACTACAGTATGTACACACTACAGCGAGAGAGAGAGTTAGACAGTACTACAGTATGTACACACTGCAGAGAGAGAGAGAGAGTTAGACAGTACTACAGTATGTACACACTACAGAGAGAGAGAGAGAGAGTTAGACAGTACTACAGTATGTACACACTACAGAGAGAGAGAGAGAGTTAGACAGTACTACAGTATGTACACACTGCAGAGAGAGAGAGAGAGTTAGACAGTACTACAGTATGTACACACTACAGAGAGAGAGAGAGAGAGTTAGACAGTACTACAGTATGTACACACTACAGAGAGAGAGAGAGAGTTAGACAGTACTACAGTATGTACACACTACAGAGAGAGAGAGAGAGTTAGACAGTACTACAGTATGTACACACTACAGAGAGAGAGAGAGAGTTAGACAGTACTACAGTATGTACACACTACAGAGAGAGAGAGAGAGTTAGACAGTACTACAGTATGTACACACTGCAGAGAGAGAGAGAGAGTTAGACAGTACTACAGTATGTACACACTACAGAGAGAGAGGTAGACAGTTCTACAGTATGTACACACTGCAGAGAGAGAGAGTTAGACAGTACTACAGTATGTACACACTGCAGAGAGAGAGATAGACAGTTCTACAGTATGTACACACTGCAGAGAGAGAGAGTTAGACAGTACTACAGTATGTACACACTGCAGAGAGAGAGATAGACAGTTCTACAGTATGTACACACTGCAGAGAGAGAGTTAGACAGTACTACAGTATGTACACACTGCAGAGAAAGAGAGAGAGTTAGACAGTACTACAGTATGTACACACTGCAGAGAGAGAGAGTTAGACAGTACTACAGTATGTACACACTGCAGAGAGAGAGAGAGAGTTAGACAGTACTACAGTATGTACACACTACAGAGAGAGAGAGAGAGTTAGACAGTACTACAGTATGTACACACTGCAGAGAGAGAGAGTTAGACAGTACTACAGTATGTACACACTACAGAGAGAGAGAGTTAGACAGTACTACAGTATGTGCACACTGCAGAGGGTTAAAAAGTGCAATATCCAACAGTACTGCAGTATATGCATAATGGTCCAGCTCAGACCTGAATAAGCTCACATACTGTAGTGTTTTATAGTAAATTATTTGTTTGTTTTCGTGTTAATACCAACAAAGATACGTCAAATATCAATACATTCAAATCAAATGTTATTCACATGTTTCGCAAACAACAGGTTTAGACTAACATTGAAATGCTTACTTACGGGACCTTCCCAACAAATACAGAAAAAGAGAAATAATAGAAAAATATTAACAGAAGGAATAAATACACAATGAGCAAAGATAACTTGGCTAAAAGAACTGAGGGAAGGGTAGTTTATAGATCCTTACCATGGTGATTGATGATTGAATAATGTCCAGCATGTATTCTCTTGTTTATTTTGATGTCGTTGTCATGGATATGTAACAAAAAACAATCTCTCTGCAGTTGTGCACAGTTGTGCACAGTTGTGCTCAAATAAATCCCATACTCCTTTGCTCTCATTTTTACGTTCAGGAAACAAATACACAGTAAGAATCCAACTGGTCCAAACAGCTGTCTGTCAAATAACAAAAAGCAATAATCAGACCCAGGGGGGCGGGCTGTAATCCAGAGGGGCTGATGAAAGATGATCCAAATAAAATGTTTTAGGAGGGGTGAGATGTTGATTTGGGAGGACAAGGGGTAGCAATGCACCTCTTTAGATCAAAGACATTCTGAGAAAATGCTCAATGTCCTGAGGGCAACAAAACAGCCCAATCTGGGAAAAAACAAGACCAGAACAGAGCAAAAACACAGATCCCACTTCCCCTCCCTCTTGAATCCCTCCCTCAACCTCTCAGATTCAGAACATCAGTGTTTATCTCGAGGTTGGAATCCTCCATTTTGTCTGTTGTTGTTAGGACGGATCCAGCTGAGAAAGACAATGGAGGGTATGGCAGCGAGTCACAGAGAACAATTCATACATACACAACTTAACACAATTACTGCTCTGTAGGTATTCCAGAAAGAACGTTCCAGAAACATTACTTTTGCCCAGAGGAGCGATCCCCTCTGAATTCCTTCCAGACCGTTGAAGGCACTCCAATTGGCCTCTCGGAAAAGCTTTCCGTCCGTCCCATTCCCAGCACCGCTCAGACAGGAAAATATCCCGTTCTCAATAGGGCAAGGTCTAACGTCTGACAAAAAGTGCAATTTTTTCCCACTTTTCTTCTTCTTTTCTTCTTATTTTAAATCCAATTTAAAGTGCATGGATGAGGTAAACAATTTTATCGTTCATTTGTCTTTTGATATTTTATTTTTATTATCGTAAGAAATGAAGTCGTTTCCTTCTTGTGGATCAGACCGGAACCATTCTGCCTTGTATCTGTTGCATTTGGGAGAGCATTCCCTGGACGCTGGTCAGGATCTTATTCTGGTGTGCAGCTGAAGAGATTCCAATTCGGCCCATGTCCCTGTTATAACAAGAGGAGGGAAGAAAACATTAGGAACCAAGACAAACTATGACAGCTTCCTGATTCATATGACAGATTTAACAGCCTCTCTAGGTGTCAACCCGGCCTAATATAAATGAGTAAAAAAAGTCAGACAGGTCTCTCCTGGATGCATAAATGCTGAGTAAACCAAGCTTAACTCACTCCTGTGTCATATGAACCACAGCCTCTGGGCTGGTGTATCCTGCTGCGGTGAAGTTGTCGCTGTATCTCTCCATGCCGATGGCCTGCAGCCAGTCCTCCACAGAGCCCAGGGCCGAGGACAATTCCGGGCTGACTGGCTCCAGGAGGGTGGTGCTGGGTCTGGATACCGTGCAGGATGGAGGGGGAGAAGGTCAGTCTACATCCAGACAATTTCCACTATATTAAAGCAACAGTACCTAAACCTTTCAGTTGTCCAACCCACCTAAATCTTTAAAGAGTTTTCTTTTGACCCTCCAAATATATATATATATATATATATATATATATATATATATATTTTAAAATAACTACAATCTTTACCCATTGACCGAAATGAATAAGCTTCAACCCACAAACTATAATAAGCTACCTAAGCCACCATTTTGAGAAACTGTTGTCAAACGACTTGGCAGTAAGAAACTGATGGATTAGAATGGCACTGCTCTTGTTTCTTACATCACCTCACCTGTCACTCAGACATAACTGCAACACCTGAACAACCAATTAAATCAGGACCTGAGGAGGAGGGAGAGACACGGTGCCCTCTGGCCTCAAGGGTAGTGATGTTTTTCATCATTTGACGTTAGCTTATCACACGGGCCAGGCGTGTGAACTACTGTCTACCCTGAGGCTTTGAAAAAGGAACTGTAATTCTTCAGCATCTCTTCTTTCTGTCTGTCTCTTTCCCCCTCTCTCTCTCTCACACACATATATTTTTTTCTGATGGAACCAGCAAGTTAGTCAAACTAAGCGCTAGCATGCGTCCCATCTCCATTTGTCCTCCAAGACAGAAGCCAAGTAAAACACAGTTCCTCCCGGGTGTCACCAACACAGTTAGTTAATCGTTATTTAAAGAGAAATCATTAACAACACACACTGTGGCTTTAACCTCCCACTGCTTCTCCTCTAGCATGCAGATATTCATCATGACTCTTGTCCTTCTTTCAGGCACACCAACAGAGAACTACATTTCCCCTCTCCTTTTCCATCCCTCCTTCCCTAGCTTCACAACGATGTCTGCCATCAAATATTTACCCAGGGCCAGTGCAGCCGAGGGACTGAGCACGCTCACTACGGTCCCGCTCCACTGCTCCCCTCCTCCATAATTTAACAGGTGTTGGCTAAGAGGCTTGGGCTGCAGGGTTCAAGCACCACTTTGGCCTGGCTGGGGGGGCTGGGGTCTGTTGGGGTAGTCTGGGTGGGGTGGGGGGGGCTGGGGTCTGTTGGGGTAGTCTGGGTGTGGTGGGGGGGGCTGTGGGGTAATACACAGCCCCCCCCCACCAGGGGGGGGCTGTGAAAGTCGTTGTGAAACATACTGTGGTGGTTTGGGGGTCTTTCTCCACCTCTACCACCCTGAGCCATGGAACCAGCATGTGGATTTGAAATGTTGCTAGGGACCCCAAGACCTCAACCACTCCCCCGCCTGCAGAACTCTGTACACTCTGCAGAACATTTCCCCTTCTTTAACTGTAAAAGCTGTTTATGGGATTCAGTTCCACTAATTACTCCTCTGGGACTCTCTCTCCCCCTCTCCCTCCCTCTTTCTCTCTCTCTCTGTGTTAAAGTGGAAAATACTTTCCTCCCCGACTAGCTCTAGGTCTGTAAACACACGTACGTCCTCCTAGGAGTAACGGCTCCTATTTAAAGTATATTTAGTATGTATAACATACAGCTAGCTACCATTGTAATTCTCAACTCTATTAGAACACATACTTAATTTTACAAGGTGTACCGTTCAGTTAATGTTCTATGGAAGTGTATAAAACAGTACTGACTACACACATTACAATAATAGTGAATGAACCAGGAAATCCCTGTCTCACCGTGTGGTCTCTCCTCCAGTCCTCTTCAGGCTGTTGGGGTTCCGGATCAGTTTGTCCAGCATGTTGACAATCTGGCCAAACTTGGGCCTATCGCCCCTCTCCCTCTGCCAGCAGTCCAGCATCAGCTGGTGCAATGCCACGGGGCAGTCCATAGGTGGGGGCAGCCTGTACCCCTCATCTATGGCCTTGATCACCTTGGGGGAGAGGGGGCAGAGGTTTAGAGGGTTGATGGTAGACTGTGAGCTAGATTACTCAGCCATCCTAATCACACTGTAATGATGATGTTATTATAATTGAATAATAGGCTGGAATCAGGAAAATTGTACAGCTGTAATTGCACAGATACTATTTGTTATTATGACATAACATAATTATTATTTTACGTTTTAAACCTGAATATGTTCTCATTGTAGACTTACATCCTGGTTACTCATGTCCCAATATGGGCGCTCTCCGTATGACATCACTTCCCACATGACAATGCCGTAGCTCCACACGTCGCTGGCCGAGGTGAACTTTCTGTAGGCGATGGCCTCTGGGGCTGTCCAGCGAATGGGGATCTTCCCTCCCTGTGATTGTCAGGTAACAAGTTGTTAGTATCACTCATACTGTACCAAAAACATAGATTTACATACAAAAATAAAAACACATAAAAATGCTGACAGGTAGATAGACATACTGAAATTACAGCCAGACACACACTCTCTTACCCTGGTGGTGTATGCAGCCTCGGGGTCGTCCTCCAGTACTCGTGACATGCCGAAGTCAGACACCTTACACACCAGGTTACTGTTGACCAGGATGTTGCGTGCAGCCAGGTCTCTGTGGACGTAACTCATATCAGACAGGTACTTCATGCCTGACGCGATGCCACGCAAGATGCCCACCAGCTGGATCACTGTGAAACGCCCGTCATTCTTCTAGAGAACCAAACAAACAAAGAAATTCATGTTAGATAATGTTTGTATGCAGTGTACTGGCAGGATGTGATGATGATTGTAGATAGTAAGTCATCATAATCTTGATGACGTTGCTTGTTTGACATTCATTAAGAGGATAACGGCCGTAATAGTCAGAGTTCTGAACATATGAAGCAGACACATACCACACACAGAGTTGAATATGCACACACACTGCATGACTTACCCTCAGAAATGCATCCAGCGAGCCATTCTCCATGTACTCTGTGATAATCATCACTGGTTTACCTGAAGAAAAAAAAAAAAAGAGAGAGAGAGAGAGAGAGAGAGAATGAAAGGCAGATGATTATGGAGGTAAATGATGCACATCAGAGCACAGCAGGAGAGCAGTGGTTCTCAGGAGAGTGTGTGTGTGGTACACCATTCGTCTCAGTCCCGTAGTGATTTAATTAGTTCAGTGTAAGTGTGTCCTCGTGTCTCCCACTTACTCAACAACACAGAGAGGGATCTCTACTGTAACATAACACCAACCCCCCCCCACACACACACACACACACACACACACACACACACACACACACACACACACACACACACACACACACACACACACACACACACACACACACACACACACACACACACACACACACACACACACAATCAAGTATACTAATGAGCAAAGGCAAGAAATGTGCACATATGGTCTCTTCAGAATGTATTCACACTGCTAGACTTTTTACACATTTTGTTGTGTTACAGCCTGAATTTAAATTGATTAAATGTAGCTAAAATAAATGTCACTGGCCTACACACAATACCCCTGTCACGACTTCCGCCGAAGTCGGTCCCTCTCCTTGTTCGGGCGGTGTTCGGCGATCGACATCACCGGCCTTCTAGCCATCACCGATCCACTTTTAATTTTCCATTTGTTTAGCCTTTGTTTTCTACACACCTGGTTTCAATTCCCCCCATTACATGTTCATTATTTAACCCTCTGGTTTCCCCCATGTTTGTATGCGTGTTTGTTTTATTGTAAGGCTGTATCTGACGGCTGGTATTATTGTTGCCGGGTTTTGTTGTTACGCCCGTTTAATTCGTGGTACCGGTATTTTTCCAGCACCATAGTATTGTGTTTGTACTGGTGTTTTCTTGAATTAAATACCTTGTCCACGCATCTCAGCTCTCCTGCGCCTGACTCCTTTCACCAGTTACACACAGCCTTGACAACCCCATAATTTCAAAGTGGAAATATGTTTTTAGAAATGTTTACAAATTAATAAAAAATTTAAAGCTGAAATGTCTTGAGTCAATAAGTATTCTACCCCTGAAATGTCTTGAGTCAATAAGTATTCTACCCCTGAAATGTCTTGATTCAATAAGTATTCAACCCCTTTGTCATGGAAAGCCTAAATATGTTCAGGAGTATAAATGTGCTTAACTTCTAGTTCCTCCCAAACCCGGATCCGGGAGCACCCCCATCAGTAAAAAAGCTGACTAGCATAGCCTAGCATAGCGTCACAAGTAAATACTAGCATCTAAATATCATTAAATCACAAGTCCAAGACACCAGATGAAAGATACACATCTTGTGAATCCAGCCATCATTTCTGATTTTTAAAATGTTTTACAGGGAAGACACAATATGTAAATCTATTAGCTAACCACGTTAGCAAAAGACACCACTTTCTTACTCCACCATTTTTTTACTCCATCAGTAGCTATCACAAATTTGACCAAATAAAGATACAAATAGCCACTAACCAAGAAACAACTTCATCAGATGACAGTCTGATAACATATTTATTGTATAGCATATGTTTTGTTAGAAAAATGTGCATATTTCAGGTATAAATCATAGTTTACCATTGCAGGCACCATCACAACTCTCACCAAAGCGACTAGAATAACTACAGAGAGCAACGTGTATTACCTAATTACTCATCATAAAACATTTCTTAAAAATACACAGCGTACAGCAATTGAAAGACACAGATCTTGTGAATCCAGACAATATTTCAGATTTTCTAAGTGTTTTACAGCGAAAACACAATATAGCGTTATATTAGCTTACCACAATAGCAAACATCACAACAGCATTGATTCAAGGCAAAAATAGCGATAACGTATAAACCACCAAAATATATTAATTTTTTCACTAACCTTCTCAGAATTCTTCAGATGACAGTCCTATAACATCATATTACACAATGCATATAGAGTTTGTTCGAAAATGTGCATATTTAGCGGCACAAATCGTGCTTATACAATGAGAATAGTGTCCAAAACCTCAAGCAATCTGTCCGGCGCCATCTTGGAGAGGCACCTATTCTAATCGAAAACTATTCATAAACTTGACTAAAAAATACAAGTTGGACAGCAAATGAAAGATAAATTAGTTCTTAATGCAATCGCTGTGTTAGATTTTTAAAATTAGCGTTACTGCGCAATACAGCGTGCGCCAAAGCGAGACCGCACCATAATTCATGGCGGAATTATTATTTTACATTTGTCAACATAAGTACGAATTAACAGCATAAAGACTGCTTACTATTAGCTGAGCTTCCATCAGAATCTTGGGCAAGGTGTCCTTTCTCCAGAACAATCGTCTTTGGGTTGAAAGATGTCCTCTTCTCCTGTCGAAATAGCAGCTAACGATAGCCACCCACTGGAGACGTGTCCAACTCGTGAAAGCGCATGACAAAGAAATCCCAGAAAATCGCAATAAACTGCTATAAACTGCTATAAGTCGGTTTAAATTAACTACCTTATGATGTCTTTAACACCTATAACGAATAAAAACATGACCGGAGATATAGAACTACTAAAACGAAAGCGTTTGCAGGACGCCATTGTGATGTCTTCTTGCGCCAGGCGCACCGTTGAAAAGGACGGTACTTCCGTTCCGTTCTTATATAAGGTCCCAGATTGCGCAATCCACTCCATTCAAATTCTCCCCGCTTACTGACATCTAGAGGAAGACGTATGCAGTGCATGTAGCCCGATGGCTTACATGGGGACTTATAAACTGACCTCAGAACAGGGACCTCGATTTCTGAAATCTCACTCCCTGACAGGAAATGTGCTGCAGAATGAGTTCTGTTTCACTCAGAGAAATAATTCAAACGGTTTTAGAAACTAGAGAGTGTTTTCTATCCAATAGTAATAATAATATGCATATTGTACGAGCAAGAATTGAGTACGAGGCAGTTTAATTTGGGAACTCATTTTAACAAAGTCGAAATGGCGCCCCCATAGGCTCAAGAGGTTAACAAGTCACATAATAAGTTGCATGGACTCTCTGTGTGCAATAATAGTGTTTAACATGATTTTTTTATGACTATCTCATCTCTGTACCCGACACATACAATTATCTGTAAGGTCCCTACTCAGTCCAGTAGTGAATTTCAAACACAGATTCAAACACAAAGACCAGGGAGGTTTCCAATGCCTCGCAAACAAGGGCACCTATTGGTAGATTGGTAAAAAAAAAGCTAACAGACAATGTCCCTTTGAGCATGATGAAGTTATTAATTACACTTTGGATGGTGTATCAATACACCCAGTCACTACAAAGATACAGGCATCCTTCCTAACTCAGTTGCCAGAGAGGAAGGAAACAGCTCAAGGATTTCACCATGAGGCCAATGGTGACTTTAAAACAGTTGCAGAGTTTAATGGCTGTGACATGAGAAAACTGAGGATGGATCAACAACATTGTAGTTACTCCACAATACTAACCTTATTGACAGAGTGAAAAGCAGGAAGCCTGTACAGAATACAAATATTCCAAAACATGCATCCTGTTTGCAACAAGGCACTAAAGTAATACTGCAAAAAATGTGGCAAAGCAATTCACTTTTGTCCTGAATACAAAGTGTTGTATTGGATTTGCCCCAAACATAACACATTACCACTCTCCATTTTTTCAAGCATGATGGTGGCTGCATCATGTTATGGATGTGCTTGTAAATGTTAAGGACTGGGGAGGTTTTATGGATAAAAAATAAATGGAATGAAGCTAAGCACAGGCAAAATCCTAGAGGAAAACCTGGTTCAATCTGTTTTCCACCAGACACTGGGAGATTAATTCACATTTCAGCAGGACAATAACCTTAAACACAAGGCCAAATCTACACTGGGGTTGCTAATGAAGAAAACACCGAATACTCCTGAAGGGCCGAGTTACAGTTTTTACTTAAATCTACTTGAAAATCTATGGCAAGACCTGAAAATGGTTGTGTAGCAATGATAAACAACCAATTTGACAGAGTTTGAAGAATAAAATAAAAAAAGAATGGCCAAATGTTGCACAATCCAGGTGTGGAAAGCTCTTAGAGATTTACCCAGAAAGACTCACAGCTGTAATCGCTGACAAAGATGCTTTGCAAATAATTGACGCAGGGGTGTGAATACTTACGTAAATTAGATATTTCTGTATTTCATTTTCAATTGTGGTAAAATTTCGAAAAACATGTTTTCACTTTGTCATTATGGGGTATTGTATGTAGGTTGGTGAGAAAAAATATATTTCATCCATTTTGAATTCAGGGTGTGAATACTTTCTGAAGGCACTGTACATACACACACAATATCTATTCATCTATGACAATCTGTCTATTTATGTTCTTCACCATTCTCTCTGTTCCTTTTCCACTTTTATGCCAACTTTCTGTACATTCTGTCACTCTCCACATTCTCTCTCCCTTTCTTTCTCCCTCTCACACTTTCTCTTTTTCCATGTCATTCTCCATCTCTGCCACTCCTTTCTGCCCTTTCTCTCTCTCTCCCTCTCTCTCTCTCTCTCTCTCTCTCTCTCTCTCTCTCTCTCTCTCTCTCTCTCTCTCTCTCTCCCTCCCTCTCTCTCTCTCTCTCTCCCTCCCTCTCTATCTCTCTCTCGGGGGAGCATCTGTCTCTTTCTTCCAGCAGGAGGGAGATTCCCTGGTGGTTCTGTGATGTTTGCGTGTCTTTGTGTGGCTCTGGGAGGTAGAGAGTAGGAGGTGGAGAGGGGGGGAGAGATGTGTGGTTCATCCCATAGCTCTAGCAAGATGGCAACTGCCTAATCAGCCATACAGCAAACACATGGCGAAGAGTTTACTTTTAACTCCTCTTGGAATTGTTAGATACTGTGCTATGATTATGATTATTATTTTAAACATGTATACTCACATTTGATTTGTTATTAGAAACTAATTTTCCCACATATTTGAGAGTTATTGGAGTGCTTCCTAGTTATTAGTGTCAAGTTCCACTGAGTAAAGTAGTTAGTAGTTTCAGGGTCTGAAGGTGAAGTTCTCCCACTCTGCAGTAGACTGGTTCGATTGCCAAGAGGCTGTCAGTCACGGCTCTGTGTGGCGCGTGATTGGCACTCCATGACTTACAGGGCTATAGCAACGCCCCAAAGAGGAAGTGGAGTTCAACTTGAGACGGGAGCCTCTTTGTCAACCATCTTTGTTCTGTTTTGTTCTCCCCTGCTGCCCCCGGGCCGCCGCTGATTGACAGCTCCCTAACTAAGTCTAAGGAGCGTCTGACCTACGACCCCCATCTCGCCCCTTCTCAGCCCCTCCCTCGTCCTCCCAGCCTATTTGCATGCTAATGTCTTGTTTACTGAATACGTCCCGCCGCCTGTGGCAATGAACTCTGGGCAAGGGCCCCGCCAATAAGCCGATTATCACCTGCCCCCCCAAAAATACTAGGGAGGGTAGAGGATAACATATAGGACAATGTTTGGAGAACGTTGAGGTAACATTAGGGGAACGTTATTATAGAGAGTTGACGTCGGTGGAAGAACACAAAGAGGCCTGCTACTAACTCTCACTGGATTGGATTCTAAATGTTTTTATAACAGGACCATTTCAAATTTTGCAGTGCTTACATTATGTAAATGTGGGAATTTAAATGTATCACATCCTAAAGGAAAGCTGGGAATCCTCAAAGTATTAACGACTGACGATGGATGGCCAGGGTTTTTAATTATGTCAGAGTGACGCTAAGAAAAAATAAATACATGGCTAAGATGAGAGGCTATGCTGGCTCAACTCTGAGTCTCTGATGTTAGTCTATTTATGTATTTAGTGCATATTTAGACTTCATCAATAATTAATAAGACTTAATTGGCCTCTTGGACATGCAGTGCTGCCGTACTGAGGCGAGATAGAAGTCCCTTTTAACTAGATTGAAATAGGGAGGGGAAAAAGTGCAATTCAAATAATGGATTCTTAATAGATTCCACCAACGCACTCAAGTGTGAAGGACTAATTGCAGAGAAACGGGTGTCAAGCTTTTTGTCATTACAAAGACGGGAGGAAGGGGAGAGGGAAGGAGAGGAAAATTGGATGCAATCCTATCCTCTCAAACTGTTTCTGTTTCCAGTCTGGTATCTCATTTACTCGTTCTCTACATCTCTATCTACATCTCTCTCCCAGTGTCTGCTTCTCTTTCAGCCTCCCCTTTCCTTTCTCAATCTTTCTCTCCCTATTCCCCTCTTCTTCTTTCTCCCCCTATTCCCCTCTTCTTCTCTCTCCTTCTCTTCTTCTCTCTTCTTCTCTCCTTCACGCTCCCTCTCACATGTATTGTTCTCCTCTCTATTTCTCAATCACATCCTGTCTCTCCTTCTCAACTCCTATTTCTTTATCTCTCTCTCTCTCTCTCTCTCTCTCTCTCTCTCTCTCTCTCTCTCTCTCTCTCTCTCTCTCTCTCTCTCTCTCTCTCTCTCTCTCTCTCTCTCTCTCTCTCTCTCTCTCTCTCTCTCTCTCTCTCTCTCTCTCTCTCTCTCTCTCTCTCTCTCTCTCTCTCTCTCTCTCTCTCCCTCCCTCCCTCTCTCCCTCTCTCTCTCTCCGAGGTCTGATGTGTAATGCGTGATCAGGACAGTGGTATGTATGGTTCAGTCATGCTGGGCTGTGCAGATTGAATGGCTGACTGTGATTGGTCTATTCACCTAGAGAGGAGGACATATAGGGCTGGCTGTTCTGTCACAATGCATTAAACCAGTCTCTCCATCTAACCAGGCAAGGTAACTGGGAATCTGAGGTAACACTCACATGTACCTAATCAAAGGTGAACAGACACATTCATAATAAAAGACATGAATAATAAAATTCTAAACCAGTAGGAACATCAATAGAAACTGTCTCTCTCAAACACCTATACAACGCACTACGAACTGAACACCCAACTAGTTTCCCACACGTACACCCCCCGTCCCCCAACACACACTCTAAACAACAAGGGGTGAAGGGGTAAGAAGCCAGCGTCTGGTGTGGCAGCAGTACAGGGTCTGTCCTGCAGATAGGGTATCACTCTCTAACCCCAAACACATTTACAGCTGACACCATGATTAATGAGCTAGCTACAGCGCAGGACACATTAACCCTGTAGCCGACCTGGACCAGACCTGTTCCATCTGGACTCCAACCACCTGGGGATTCCCAGGATGGGCGCCATGTCCGGACCCACACCACCCCTACCCATGGCTCTCTGGGTAACAGGGCTGGGATGGGATGGGTCTTTATCTGAGCTTGTCCCTTTCAGGTTTTGTCTCCTCATAGTTTATGTTGACCATAGGGAAAATATAGAGTATATGATTGGTTTCTCTATTATAAGATCCACAATATTCTGATTTACTCACATTTATTTAAATTCTGCCTTTTAAAAATCCTCTGATCAGGATCCTACTTACACTTGGTGACCACTCCCTCCAGGTGAATGATGTTTGGATGGTCGAATTGGCCCATGATGCTGGCCTCAGACAGGAAGTCCCGCCTCTGCTTGTCAGTGTATCCCGCCTTCAGGGTTTTAATGGCCACACAAATCTCCCTCTTCCCTGGCATTTTCAGACGACCGCTGCACACCTCCCCAAACTCACCTGGAACACACACATACACACAACTTATTATAAAACACACACCTTATCAAACTCACAAGAAAATACATACTCATACATTTTCACATTTTCAACATGGTCAAGAAAATACCTAATAACACAGAAACCACACTTATTTCTAGGGAAGGGAACAGGTGGTGGTGGGAAAGAGGGCTGTACTTTAATCATTGATCGACCCCCTCTGATCCCCAATCCTCCTTCTCAGTCGAGCAGAAAGAGAGCAAGAGAGAGGGAAATGGCTATTGATTCTTTTCTATTATTTGGTTTATCGGCTGACTTTTTCCACTGGCAGACAAGGGAAAACAGGAACATTACATTTTCCCTCCCAAGTCATTTTATTGTCTATTGACCCAATGAGTCTGGCCAAATATTACCAGTCTGACAAAACGGTCATGTTGACATAGTAAAAGTGTGTGCAATGTTAAGTCCAGTCCGTACCGATGCCAATGACTTTCTCAATCTTGATACAGGAAGCGTCGATCTCCTTGGCAAACTGTCGGACAGCCTGGTTGGGGTCCTCGTAGGTGAAGGGGTCTACGTATATCCTCACTCCTGAGAGAAAGGAGGAGGGAAAAGGGACGGTTAATGCATTCTGACCAGTAGAGCCCCATGTGTTCTTCATTTTCCCCATGCTGTGGGCTATACTGCCTTCCTCTCTTCTCCTTTATCCTTTAATTCCTCAACTTCTACATTACAACATCTCTCCATCCAATGTCTCTGTTAGATTGGTGTAATAACTCTTATTTCATCAGAGTTAATGACATCTGAAATAATATGAAAGTATGTATCTTGTCAATAGGTTTTAACTGGAGAATACTGTCGTAAATGTTATACGGCATTACTTTTGGAAACACATTTCATCCACACTTTTATTACAAACATACCTTGTTTTATTACTCTATTAACCAACTGCATAATTTTTTCAGAGGCTCATCAGTGAACGTTGATACTAGCGTAGGATGAGTACAGTGAGTGGTCTACCTTGGTGTAGGTGTTTCTCTTCATCAGCATCCTGCTTGGCCTTACTGTACTTACTCCTTCTGGGGAGAAAAACAACATGGCCGACGTGGTTAGCTAGGTTCAGCAGCACGGAGCAAGTCCATGGTGTTATTATTGATGTTGGCTAAGGCCACCAGATGTGCAGGACAATGTTGGACTAATGACTTTTAAACATGACAATGTGCCTCTCTGTCCTTTTAATGACTGTTAAACATCTCTGTGAATCACGCTGAGCGCTACCCACCCACCCCTCCCCCACACGATGGTCAAAACACAATGACAGACAGTTACCGTCAATGAATATGAATCAAAGACGGCCACCTGCTTGGCTGGAAGAGCCCCAATCACACACAAATGTGCGCACGAACACACAAACATCCCCCTTCTCCATCGCCCACACACTCTCTCTCTCATACATATAGAAGTGTCCTATCACACAGGAGCGCACACACACCCACAAACAGTGGCCAGTAAAAGACAGAGCGTGGTTAAAGCATGAAGAGAGAGACCCCATCTGCATGTAATCCCATCTGTGTGTCACTGCTTTGTTCTGCTCTACTGCTCACTGGTTAACACCCTCTGATTGGGTCACTGCAAATCCACCTGCTGCCTCCTTCTCCCTCACTTTTTCTCTCTTCTTCTACACCTCCCTCTCTCTCACTCTCTCTCTCTCTATCTCTCCTACTCTCTCACTGTCTCTCTCGCTCTCCATCTCCCCACAGGTCACAGAATCTAACTACCACCCCATATTACAGCCACAGCGAGAGATAGAGGGATAGAGGTGGAGGGAGGAGTGGGAGAGAGAGGAAAGAGACGATGGGAGTGGGAGAAGAGGAGCGAGGGTCGCTGATTACATCTCTTCAGCTGTCACACCGTCAATCATGTCTCAGGTGCGGCAACACATCACTCACTGGGGCTGTGTGTGTGTGTGTGTGTGTGTGTGTGTGTGTGTGTGTGTGTGTGTGTGTGTGTGTGTGTGTGTGTGTGTGTGTGTGTGCGTGTGTGCGTGCGTGCGTGCGTGCGTGCGTGCGTGCGTGCGTGCGTGCGTGCGTGCGTGCACCTATCGTCGACGTGTGACAGACACTTTTTCGAGCCTGCCTCTACAGCTGCCAAGCAAGACGGAGAGAAAGAAAACAGAGAGAGAGAGAGAGAGGGGGGGGGGGGGGGGATGAGAGTCTCACCTCCTGCTGATGACGAAGGCACTGATGAGTATGAGGAGGAGAACAACACTGCCCACCACAGACACCAGCAACACTGTGGAGTTAGTCCCATCTCCGATGATAGGAGCTGGAACTGAATAGGAGAGGAAGAGCGGGAGGGACAGAGAGAAGAAAGAGGAGAGGAGAGAGGAATACAAATATATATAGAGAGTGAGGAGACAGGTAGAGAGAGAGAGAGAGAGAGAGAGAGAGAGAGAGAGAGAGAGAGAGAGAGAGAGAGAGAGAGAGAGAGAGAGAGAGAGAAAAGGAGAGGTAGAGAGAGAAAGAGAGAGAAAAATGAGAGGTAAAAAGAGAAAGAGAGAGAAAAGGAGAGGTAGAGAGAGAAAGAGAGAGAAAAATGAGAGGTAGACAGAGGGAAAGAGTGGGTGGACAGACACAGAGCAAAGTCAATATCATTCAGTCTAATCAGGTCCCGAGATGTAAAACCTACAGTAGATGTTCTATTTGTCATTGACCTCCTCTCCCTTCCTCTCTCCCTCCGTGTGTGGCCCAGAGTATTAGTCCTTCTCCCTATCCTCCATTTTATGAGTCCCCATAAAGTATTGTGTTTCTCAGAGGCCCATTGAGACACAATGCAGTACCATTCCACCAAGCAAAGAGCTGTGTGCTTCAGTGTGTCATTACCATATGCCACTATCCCCATCTGCATCACAAAGAGACACCTGTGTCTAGAGGACAGAACAGACGTCCTCCTGCCCACATGACAGGGGCAATCAGTTTGAGTTTGAATGTTTGTTAAATGTTTGGGATTATTTAGGTGTTATTCAGATGTACTAAAACAGGCGCTATCAGTATGTGACATTATGTCTATATCATTCATGTTCCAACATGTTAGAAGCTGTGACAAAGATGTAGGTGGGTAGCATGTGCTAAAACAGAACACATGTTGACACTTGCTCTGTGTCACAATGACATCATCACAGTGATTTGTGCGATGCTGTGAAGGTAGCGCTCCACTTACCAGAGTTGGTCATGAACTCGAAGGGAGCGCTGAACTCTCCGTAGCCGGCGGCGGTGCGAGCGCGCACATGGAACACATAGGAGGTCAGAGGGGTCAGGCCCTTGATGTCGGTGTTCCTGGACGACGTCTTGATAATGCGATAACTCCTCTCATTCTGGTCCTGAAGGCGAGAGAGAGGGATGAAAAGAGTTGAGGTGGTTTTCCTGGCATGTCAAAGGTTCTTACTTCAGCTTCGTCAGAGGCTACATTGTCAGGTTGTCACCTTTTCACTGTTCAGAATTTTTTTAAATTCTCAACCTGTCAGGTTCAATGTTATTTTAAAGGAAAAATTTTCCTGAGGAAAAAAACTGCATTTCCCAGAGAACTACATTTCCCACCTCACCTTCTCATAGTATTTGACCTCGTACTCCAGGATGACCCCGTTGGCTTTCTCAGGCTGCTGCCAGGCCAGAGAGATGGTGTGTCTGGTGATGTCCTTGGCTTGGATCGAGTTGACGGGAGACGGTGCTAGGGACAGAAAGAAAAGACAAAAAGAGAGAGATTTTAGCCTTTTATTTTTTTATTTAACCTTTATTTAAACTAGGCAAGTCAGTTAAGAACAAATTCTTATTTACAATGAAGACCTACTCCGGCCAAACCCCAACGACACTGGGCCAATTGTGCGCCGCCCTATGGGACTCCCAATCACGGCTGGATGTGATACAGCCTGGATTTAAACCAGGTACTATAGTGACGCCTCTTGCACTGAGATGCAGTGCCTTAGACTGCTGCGCCACTCGGGAGCCACTTGGGAGCATTGACCTTTCCTGCCTTGTTGTTTTGACCCTCTGAGCCACTAAGTCTGTTTCTTTCCTATTGCTCTTTCTGAGAGTCACCATACCATGAGGCAATCAACTCCACCTGCCGTTTAGCTTGGCTCCCAGTCAAAGGGCTTAGGTGTGTACGGCTAATGGCTACAGCTACAGCGCTACATCTAACGAGTCCAATGGTGAAGCTCTATTGCTAAGCCAAATGGTTGGAATACATCAAAACAAACCTTCCCAATGCATACAGCTAGTTTCACATCCATTTCCCTTCTTCTCCACACAGCAGCCTACAATGCCTACAGCTAGTTTCACATCCATTTCCCTTCTTCTCCACACAGCAGCCCACAATGCCTACAGCTAGTTTCACATCCATTTCCCTTCTTCTCCACACAGCAGCCCACAATGCCTACAGCTAGTTTCACATCCATTTCCCTTCTTCTCCACACAGCAGCCCACAATGCCTACAGCTAGTTTCACATCCATTTCCCTTCTTCTCCACACAGCAGCCCACAATGCATACAGCTAGTTTCACATCCATTTCCCTTCTTCTCCACACAGCAGCCCACAATGCATACAGCTAGTTTCACATCCATTTCCCTTCTTCTCCACACAGCAGCCCACAATGCATACAGCTAGTTTCACATCCATTTCCCTTCTTCTCCACACAGCAGCCCACAATGCATACAGCTAGTTTCACATCCATTTCCCTTCTTCTCCACACAGCAGCCCACAATGCCTACTGCTAGTTTCACATCCATTTCCCTTCTTCTCCACACAGCAGCCCACAATGCCTACAGCTAGTTTCACATCCATTTCCCTTCTTCTCCACACAGCAGATGCTCCAAGCTAAGCTAAGGACTATCTCACTTCCTGTCCCGCAAATTCCAAAGATTCTCTGGTCACCCTGGGAAACCACTGCGTTGCTATGACGTCTCTCCTGCTCCCTTGCTGTTGCTCCTCTGTCTTCTAGCCAATCAATAGTTTTTTATTAAACGTAGGCAGAGGTCAATGTCTAAAGGCCATTCTGCAGCAGTCCATAATGAGACAGTATTTCAACCAGCTGCTCTGTGTCTGTGTTCCCCCTTCAACATCTGCAGGTTAAAACACAAATAACAGCTCACACTCACTTCCTCCCAACTCGCTCCAAATGTCAAACCTCTATCTCAGAGACTGACAACACACAAATTTGGTCAGAGTCAGGCACAGACGACACTAGAAAGTCCATCCATATGGATATAGTTGTCTGGGAAAAAAACATCCACGTACTGATCGAAAAGCACTGACAAATGCAGAGGTGGAGCCTACAAAAAGACCAGCACACACTCATGCCCAAGGAAAGAGAAATACAATTATAGACAGAGGGTCACACAGACGAACAGACATGCAGGCAGAGTACACACACACACAGTCAGGTAGAGCTGGATGGGGCAGTTCAAAGACATCTTCAGACAGAGCAGAGCTCTACGCTGACCTTTTTTATATTAAAGATTCATATTTTTATATTAAAGATAGAATCCTTCATTTTTCTAGGCGCACTGGTACTCCTAAATAAAAATTCCAGGTCGCACAGCAAAATATATAGACGCATATGCAAGTCAAATGTTGGTACTGTAGAGCCCTTCAGGAGAAACACCCTTCCAGCCCCTTCCTCTCACCTCCTCAACAGCCATTAACCCTTCCCCCATATATACACATTACACACACAGACCCAGTCACACCCAGTCACACACAGACCCAGTCACACACAGACCCAGTCACACACAGTCACACACAGACCTAGTCACACACAGTCACACACAGACCCAGTCACACCCAGTCACACACAGACCCAGTCACACCCAGTCACACACAGACCCAGTCACACCCAGTCACACACAGACCCAGTCACACACAGACCCAGTCACACCCAGTCACACACAGACCCAGTCACACACAGACCCAGTCACACCCAGTCACACACAGACCCAGTCACACCCAGTCACACACAGACCCAGTCACACACAGACCCAGTCACACCCAGTCACACACAGACCTAGTCACACCCAGTCACACACAGACCCAGTCACACCCAGTCACACACAGACCCAGTCACACCCAGTCACACACAGACCTAGTCACACCCAGTCACACACAGACCCAGTCACACCCAGTCACACACAGACCCAGTCACACACAGACCTAGTCACACCCAGTCACACACAGACCCAGTCATACACACTGTCCTGAATCTCCACCATAGGCTACCTTACATTATCCTTACATCTCCCAGGCTTAAACACAAATGCAGGCAAAACATTGTTGCTGATATTTTGGTAGCTTACCGTCTGCCATTTAAAGTTAGCTAGAGTAGTACTACTATAGAAGCTAAGTAAATCTCTGACCCGTGACTTTGGCTACTGTAAACGTCCTATCCAGCCTACCTGGTGCTGCCTTTTAAACAATTACACTGCTGTGATTATTGAGGCGACCCCTATCGTCGATTATGAAAGCATTATCTGTGACATTATATATATTCTATTCCCCCAGACCAGTCCAGGGGTTACTGTCCTGGAGGCTAGTTTTCACTCTAATGCTAACACAACCAGGCTTTCAGGGAGGGATTGAGTTCAACCAGGCCTGGAATCCAAGCACCAACGATGGGTTAGGTTTCAGTGGTGGGGGCAGTGGGGTTTGAAGGGGGGCGATGGATCTGGAACAGGGTGGGGTGTAGTACAGACAGCTCTCAGAGCGAGCAGCGGTAAATAGATCTCCCTGGGTTGTGTCATTCTGCCGGTCGGGCTAAAGTGTTGCGTCTCTATTTAAACAATTAGAACGGCGGCCATTTGTAACCCTCAAATCAATATTACTGGAGGGCGCCTGGCAGCCAGACCCACTTTGAAGGGCCCCCCGGGGGTGGCCAGGGATGCTCCCGACCAGAAAGAAATCCAAAGGGTCAGCCGGCCCATTCCCCTTAGGTAATCCACACATCCATCTTTTCTCCAAAGATGACAGATATGGAGATTTAATCGTGTTCTGGTCCTCCTGTTGCTTTTTTCCAAGGCTAATGTGAAGTTAAAGATGAGTGATTCTGTGAGTGGTTCCTTCTAAGGCTTGGTATGGAGGAGGTGAAGGTTACAATGGAAGGACACACACTGTACTATCAATCAGGGAAAAGTTTAAGACTTAGAGAAGATAAAACACACACATGCATGCACGCAAGAACACACACACACACACCCCAAAAACATATGTAGACCTACATACACACATTGTGTCACTATCACACGCCAAACACCCGGCCAGGATCAAGCTAACACAGGCAATGCAGGAGATTAGAGATGTAACAGCAGGGCTAGATTGGAGAATAACAGTGTAAACTAGCTGCCTGACCGGCACCTCTGTAGACAGACCTGAATGTGGGGCAGACCTGTAATGTCTTACCGCCTCCTGAAAGCGTGGGCTAAAACGCTTGCGGAATACTAAGTGGAAAAGCAATGAATATTCAGATCTCATTTCCCAATAATGTGCTCCAAAAACTCTTTTACAGCTCGCCCGCCGCAACACTCACACACACCTAAGCATACATGCACGTGCACACACACACACACACACACACACACACACACACACACACACACACACACACACACACACACACACACACACACACACACACACACACACACACACACACACACACACACACACACACAAACTCATTATACCAACAGACAGATGGAAACACACATAAAAACATACACATACTCACATTATCGCTCACAGACAGTGGAGAAAGTCAACGGCACACAGCAGCCCATGCATATATTAGCTAGCAGAGACACATTAGCAGAGCTGGGAATGAGCAACACAGACAAACTGAGATTAGTTGAACGTTTGCTCCCTGGGTGGATGAAAATGGCTTTGTGGGTAAGTTTGTCGAGCTAGCTACTTTTTGAGCTACTTTCTGAGTCTGTGTGTCACAGTGAGAAAGAGTTGGACCCTGTGAGTAAGTTATGCTCTTGAGTGAGTTAGTTTGTCTTACAGAGAGAGAGAGAGAGAAAGAGAGAGAGAGAGAGAGAGAGAGAGAGATTCTCATTTTTATATTGTAAATAAGCTTTGGCAATATGTACATTGTTACGTCATGCCAATAAAGCAAATTGAATTGAAATTGAGAAAGAGAGAGAGAGAGAGAGAGAGAGAGAGAGAGAGAGAGAGAGAGAGAGAGAGAGAGAGAGAGAGAGAGAGAGAGAGAGAGAGAGAGAGAGAGAGAGAGAGAGAGAGAGAGAGAGAGAGAGAGAGAGAGAGAGAGAGAGAGAGAGAGAGAGAGAGAGAGAGAGAGAGAGAGAGAGAGAGAGAGAGAGAGAGAGATATTCAGGTAACTGGACCAGCTGTGGTCACACCGTGTGGTTTGGAGAATATGTGGTGGATTATGGTTTGACATTAAAGAAACAAAGGCCGGGGAACACGTGGGTGCCATATTGGAGTCTGGTTGCCAGATTGGAATCACTTGATTTGCTGCAGCAGAGGAAAAAACGGGCAAAGTGGGAGCTGTTTTTTAGGGCGTCGAGAAATTGTTTCCCCCATACGAGATCCCCAAAAAAGTCTCCTTCCACCCAGGTCCCCATGTTCACCTGCATTTCCGATTCAGCATAGTGATGGAAACACACACACACAATTACAAACACATAGTGATGGAAACACACACACACAATGACAAACACTTGCACGCACTAACTCACTACCTTTTCAAGAAATTACACATACCAAGGATCATACTGAGACACGCACGCACGCACGCACGCACGCACGCACGCACGCACGCACGCACACACACACACACACACACACAAGATCTAGTGTAAAGACTGGATCTCATAAACTTTCTAAACATCCATTTACAGGTCGGCACAAATCTGGACATCCTTCCAAAACCCTGAATACCATCCCTCAACCCCCCACACACCCCTTCCTTCATCCAGAGGGGTGAAGGGGTTACACCCTGTCTGATTTACCAGGGGGATTGTTCATGGTGAAATTAGGAATCCCCCCACTCCCCCTCTGCACTCTTTCCCTACAGAAACTTGAATCTTGATCAAGGCCGCTGGCCCAAGTGGCTTTTTACAGAGCATATCATAATAAATCTATCATAATAAATGTGTAATCCACTGTGTCTGGTTGGGGGTGATATAGAGAGAGGGACAGCCACAGATGACTGTCTGGATTACAGGGGTGAAATCAGAGCTCTGAAAACCCCTACTGAGTATTAGGGGAGAAATCCAATCAACTCTGGTGCTATTCTCTTCAACCCGCTCACACACGTTCTCAAGACACACACACACGTTCTCAAGACACACACACACGTTCTCAAGACACACACACACTTTCTCAAGACACACACACACGTTCTCAAGACACACACACACGTTCTCAAGACACACAACACTTTCTCAGACACACACATACACATGCACAGGCATTCTCTAACACACACACGCACACATTCTACACAACACACAAAATAACCTGCACAGGCAGATATTTTTGCCTCACACGCACACACAAGCATGACCACACATGCACACATGCACACATGCACACAAGCACACACACACTCGTAATGCCTCCAGCTGCAGAAGGGCCAACTTAATGTAAGTATTAGAGAATGGAGAACAGTTGTGAAACATGCTTCAGTGACGAGCCAAAGGCAACATCATTTATATATCTTACTATCGCAGGACAACTGTTTTCAAGGCAGCTCTAGATCCATTAATCTCTCCTTTCTCCCAGACCAGATACATCAAGCCATCCTGTCCTTAAATAGCCAGTCAGAATCCTCCAGAGATCTTCTCTTTTCCCAGGGATCAAAACAGCAACACAAAAAGGCACTTAGCCCGCCACCCAAGAGCACCGCAGTAAAACCAGAGGTAATAATCATCTATCAGGAGGAAAGGAAAGGTCACAGCCGTAAAATACATTTGCACAACAACTGGAGAAAAAATGGCCGAACGACAAAACAACAGGGGCCTTTCAGCGCACCACCAGGCAGGGAGCTCTACTGTGGTTGTAGAGGGCCAGCCGTGGTATTCATGATCCCATTCCACTGGAACAACACACACTGCCCTACCCAACATACTGCAATGTAATTAAGCCTAACCAAATCAATACAATTCATTAGAATATAAATGTTGTCTGTTTCCCCATTCCCCTTAAAATAAAATAAAATTCAAACATTCAAAGCACATCTCAACCTTTACCAAAACAACCCAACAAACAACAACAGTGTCCAGCATCTCTCTCCCCACCCACACACATCTCCCCCCAACCCCAACTCCAACTCACCGGCCTGGTTGGTAGTGACTGTCACCGACACGGCCTGCTCAGGTCCAGGGCTCTGCTGGGAGACCCCGTTAACAGCCCAAATCTCAAAGGTGTAGTTGGTGTGAGCCTGCAGGTCGTTGATAGACACCTTGGTGGCCCTGAGGCTCAGCTGCTGGGGGCTGAAGTGGACCCCGTTCCCACAGGGCTGACACCGTGTCCCCTCGGGCCCGCAGCGTTTACACACCACGTTGTAGCTGAGGTCCTGGCGTCCGCCAGAGGAGAGAGGAGTGCTCCACTCCAAGTTGACCGATGTCTCATTGACGTTGGAGATGAGGTGGAGCGGAGCCGTCGGGGGTCCTGGGAGAGAGAAGAGGGAGAGAAAGGTACAGGGTTCGAGAGGTGGTCTGAAGTACTCTCACTTAGCCAAACTTATGGGTAACTGTCAGACAAAGCAGCTGTGAGAAGAGAGACTTGGTTTGAAGTGACTGAGTAGATTTTGGTGTTGCAATGAAAGACAACACTAAATTGTTGAAATTGAAACACTTTGTTTTGGGGAAATCAATAATAGTGTTTGTCTGTGGTGGCTATAGCTAAGTGATTAAGTCCTAATTATAGTTTGCAGTCCCTGCTAACCCAACTATTCCTGAGGTCTCCTTTTCTTTTCAAAGGGCTGGGAAGTTAGGAAGTCCAATTTCAACTTGGTTTAGTCAAGATATTAAGTTAAATGTAATCCTTGAACTGATTGTGTTACATTCATGTGGTGGATGTGTAATTAGTTATCATGGCAGTGAGCCTAACATGCTATAGTCCGAGTACAGCGCTCAGAGCCCAAATAAGCCATAAAGATATCCTCCATTTTTTGGAGTCAACAGAAGTCAGAAATAGCATTATAAATATTCACTTACCTTTGATGATCTTCATCAGAATGCACTCCCAGGAATCCCAGTTCCACAATAAATGTTTGTTTTGTTCGATGTAGTCCATCATTTATGTCCAAATACCTTAATTTTGTTCACGCGTTCAGACCAGTAATCCACATTCATGACGTGCAGGTCAGACGAAAAGTTAAACAATTCCATTACAGTTCGTAGAAACATGTCAAACGATGTATAGAATCAATCTTTAGGATGTTTTTAACATAAATCTTCAATAATGTTTCAACCGGAGAATTCCTCTGTCTTCAGAAATGCGATGGAAAGCAGGTCGCTCTCACGTGAGCGCGCATGTTCAGCTTGTGACAGACACCTGACTCAAAGAGCTCTCCTTCCCTCATTCTTCACAGTAGAAGCATCAAACAAGGGTCTACAGACTGTTGACATCTAGTGGAAGCCGTAGGAAGTGCAAAATGACCAATATCCCACTGTATATTGGATAGGCAACCCTACAAACCTCAGATTTCCCACTTCCTGGTTGGATTTTTTCTCGGGTTTTTGCCTGCCATATGAGTTCTGTTATACTCACAGACATCATTCAAACAGTTTTAGAAACTTCAGAGTGTTTTCTATCCAAATCTACTAATTATATGTATATTCTAGCTTTTAGGACTGAGTAGCGGGCAGTTTACTCTGGGCACCTTTTTATCCAAGCTACTCAATACTGCCACCCAGCCATAAGAAGTTAATGGGAGATTGTAACATTAATTATGAAGACAAGTCTTGTAGGAAAACCCTCAAACGGATCACTAATACCTTTGACCTTACACAGCTAGTTAAAGGGCCAACCAGGGTGACTTGTTGCTCTATAACACAGATTGATTTGGTGTTCAGTGATAAACCAGAGAGAGTGACTAAATCATTCAATATGGTTACTGGGCTATCTGATCATAATCTGACACTTATAGCCAGAAAGCTGTCTAAGAGCAGGTTTAACCTCTCTACTGTTAGAAAGCCAGATCAACTAAGAATACCTAAGAGTGAATTAAACTATTTTGAAAACGCAATTAAGGGAATTAACTGGAATGATCTCTTGTCCTATACAGACGTGGAAGCTGATAGTCAGGTTTTTCTATCCACAATCCAGACTACAATAAATGGTTTCCTAAAGAAAATCAAATCCAAACCTGGCCAAAAGAGCACTCTTCCTTGGCTAAATGGAGAAATCTGGAAATTGATGAAAAAACGAGATTATGCTCTAAAAATAGCCCTAAGATCCAAATTAGAGCATGACAGATGTAGGTTTACCATGTTGAGAAATAAGGTGATGAAAGAAATCAGACAGGCCAATGCACACTTTTTTATTAACATAATTAGTGAAGCAAAGGGAAATTCTAAATTGATCTGGGAGAACCTAAAAAGGTTAACAGGGAAAGACCATAGTAACACTGAAAAAAGACTAGAAATCATGGTGAATAACAATCTAACACAGGATGCAGTCAAAATAGCAATAGCCTTCAATTCCTACTTTATTGACTCTGTCAGGGTACTGACACAGAACCCCTCCACTAGTTTATTGGGCTCAGTGCTAGTGAATGACGCTCAACCTGTCTTCATCATAAGGGAGGTTTCTGAATCAAAGGTGAACAAGGTGATTAGCTCACTAAAGAACTCTAAAGCCAAAGATGTGTTTGGGCTGGACTCTACCTTTCTTAAAAACTACAAAGAGTCACTCATTGGCCCCATTACTAAGGTCACCAACACATCTATTGGTCTCGGGGTGTTTCCAAGGGTATGGAAGTCGTCCATAATAACGGCCATCTTTAAATCGGGCGACCCTGCTGACGTGAGTAACTACAGGCCCATTAGTATACTACCTGTGGTGTCAAAGGTTGTTGAAATGTGTGTAGCAGAACAACTGATTGCCCACCTCAACAACAGCCCCTTCACATTACACTCCATGCAGTTTGGCTTCAGCAAAACACTCCACAGAAACAGCCAACTGCTTTCTTCTGGAAAATGTGAAGTCCAATATGGACAAAGGGGGCGTTGTTGGGGCTGTGTTTCTGGACCTAAGGAAGGCTTTTGATACTGTTAACCATGAGATTCTCATCACAAAATTGTCCAAGTTCAACTTTCCCCCCGATGCCTTGATATGGATGAAATCATACCTTGAAGGCAGAACTCAGTGTGTCAGAGTGAGCAATGAGCTGTCGCCCACTCTTAGCTATGATGTGGGTGTGCCCCAAGGGTCAATACTGGGGCCCCTCCTGTTCAGCCTGTACATTAATGATCTGCCTTCTGTCTGTACTGGGTCTGAAGTTCAAATGTATGCAGATGATACAGTGATATATGTTCATGCAAAGAGCAAACAACAAGCTGCACAAGAACTCACTACTGTAATGGTCCAGGTTACAAAGCGGCTCAGTGACTCGTGTTTGCATCTCAATGTGAAAAAAACTGTTTACATGTTCTTCACAAAGAAGGCAACTGATGCCACTGAGCCAGATGTCTATGTGTTGCAGGGGAGAAGCTCCAGGTGGTATCTGATTTTAAGTACCTTGGCATCGTACTTGATTCCAACCTCTCTTTTAAAAAGCATGTGAAAAAGGTAATTCAAATAACCAAATTCAACCTAGCTAATTTCCGATTGATACGAAATTGTTTGACTACAGAGGTAGCAAAACTGTACTTCAAATCTATGATACTCCCCCACTTAACATACTGCTTGACTAGTTGGGCCCAAGCTTGCTGTACAACATTAAAACCTATTCAGTCTGTCTACAAACAGGCTCTCAAAGTGCTTGATAGGAAGCCCAATAGCCATCATCACTGTTACATCCACAGAAAGCATGAGCTCCTGAGTTGGGAAAATCTTGTGCAATACACCAACGCATGTCTTGTATTCAAGATCCTAAATGGCCTGGCTCCCCCTCCACTCAGTATTTTTGTTAAACAGAAAACCCAAACATACGGCAGAGGATCCACAAGGTCTGCCATGAGAGGTGACTGTATAGTTCCCTTAACTTCTTTGGGACAGGGGGGCAGTATTGAGTAGCTTGGATAAAAAGGTGCCCAGAGTAAACTGCCTGCTACTCAGTCCTAAAAGCTAGAATATGCATATAATTAGTAGTTTTGGATAGAAAACACGCTGAAGTTTCTACAACTGTTTGAATGATGTCTGTGAGTAAAACAGAGCTCATATGGCAGGCAAAAACCTGAGAAAAAATCCAACCAGGAAGTGGGAAATCTGAGGTTTGTTGTTTTTCAACTCTTTGCCTATCCAAGATACAGTGGAAATGGGGTCATATTGCACTTCCTAAGGCTTCCACTAGATGCCAACAGTATTTAGAACCTTGTTTGATGCTTCTACTGTGAAGGAGGGGGGAATGGGAGCTGAATGAGTCAGAGGTCTGCCAGAGTGGCATGAGCTGGTCATGCGCGTTCACGTGAGAGGTAGCTTGCGTTCCATTGCAATTCTACAGACAAAGGAATTCTCTGGTTGGAACATTATTGAAGATTTATGATAAAAACATCCTAAAGATTGATTCTATACTTAGTTTGACATGTTTCTACGAACTGTAATATGACTTTTCGTCTGTACTTTCGCCTGGACCTGCCCGCGCGTTGTGAGTTTGGATTGTGTACTAAACGCGCGAACAAAAAGGAGGTATTTGGACATAAATGATGGACTTTATCGAACAAATCAAACATTTATTGTGGAACTGGGATTCCTGGGAGTGCATTCTGATGAAGATCCTCAAAGGTAAGTGAATATTTATAATGCTATTTCTGACTTTGTTGACTCCACAACATGGCGGATATCTGTATGGCTTGTTTGGGCTCTGAGCGCTGTACTCAGATTATTGCATGGTGTGCTTTTTTGGTAAAGCTTTTTTTAAATCTGACACAGCGGTTGCATTAAGGAGAAGTTTATCTAAAGTTCCATGCATAACACTTGTATTTTTATCAACATTTATGATGAGTATTTCTGTAAATTGATGTGGCTCTCTGCAAAATCACCGGATGTTTTGGAAGCAAAACATTACTGAACGTAACGCGCCAATGTAAACTGAGATTTTTGGATATAAATATGAACTTCATCGAACAAAACATACATGTATTGTGTAACATGAAGTCCTATGAGTGTCATCTGATGAAGATCATCAAAGGTTAGTGATTAATTTTATCTCTATTTCTGCTTTTTGTGACTCCTCTCTTTGGCTGGAAAAATGGCTGTGTTTTTCTGTGACTATGTACTGACCTAACATACAGTGGGGAGAACAAGTATTTGATACACTGCCGATTTTGCTAGTTTTCCTACTTACAAAGCATGTAGAGGTCTGTAATTTTTATCATAGGTACACTTCAACTGTGAGAGACGGAATCTAAAACAAAAATCCAGAAAATCACATTGTATGATTTTTAAGTAATTAATTTGCATTTTATTGCATGACATAAGTATTTCATACATCAGAAAAGCAGAACTTAATATTTGGTACAGAAACATTTGTTTGCAATTACAGACATCATACGTTTCCTGTAGTTCTTGATCAGGTTTGCACACACTGCAGCAGGGATTTTGGCCCACTCCTCCATACAGACCTTCTCCAGATCCTTCAGGTTTCGGGGCTGTCGCTGGGCAATACGGACTTTCAGCTCAAGCCAAAGATGTTCTATTGGGTTCAGGTCTGGAGACTGGCTAGGCCACTCCAGGACCTTGAGATGCTTCTTACGAAGCCACTCCTTAGTTGCCCTGGCTGTGTGTTTCGGGTCGTTGTCATGCTGGAAGACCCAGCCACGACCCATCTTCAATGCTCTTACTGAGGGAAGGAGGTTGTTGGCCAAGATCTCGCGATACATGGCCCCATCCATCCTCCCCTCAATACGGTGCAGTCATCCTGTCCCCTTTGCAGAAAAGCATCCCCAAAAAATGATATTTCCACCTCCATGCTTCACGGTTGGGATGGTGTTCTTGGGGTTGTACTCATCCTTCTTCTTCCTCCAAACACGGCGAGTGGAGTTTAGACCAAAAAGCTCTATTTTTGTCTCATCAGACCACATGACCTTCTCCCATTCCTCCTCAGGATCATCCAGATGGTCATTGGAAAACTTCAAATGGGCCTGGACATGCGCTGGCTTGAGCAGGGGGACCTTGCGTGCGCTGCAGGATTTTAATCCATGACGGCGTAGTGTGTTACTAATGGTTTTCTTTGAGACTGTGGTCCCAGCTCTCTTCAGGTCATTGACCAGGTCCTGCCGTGTAGTTCTGGGCTGATCCCTCACCTTCCTCATGATCATTGATGCCCCACGAGGTGAGATCTTGCATGGAGTCCCAGACCGAGGGTGATTGACCGTCATCTTGAACTTCTTCCATTTTCTAATAATTGCGCCAACAGTTGTTGCCTTCTCACCAAGCTGCTTGCCTATTGTCCTGTATCCCATCCCAGCCTTGTGCAAGTCTACAATTTTATCCCTGATGTCCTTACACAGCTCTCTGGTCTTGGCCATTGTGGAGAGGTTGGAGTCTGTTTGATTGAGTGTGTGGACAGGTGTCTTTTATACAGGTAATGAGTTCAAACAGGTGCAGTTAATACAGGTAACGAGTGGAGAACAGGAGGGCTTCTTAAAGAAAAACTAACAGGTCTGTGAGAGACGGAATTCTTACTGGTTGGTAGGTGATCAAATACTTATGTCATGCAATAAAATGCAAATTAATTACTTAAAAATCATACAATGTGATTTTCTGGATTTTTGTTTTAGATTCCGTCTCTCATAGTTGAAGTGTACCTATGATAAAAAATTACAGACCTCTACATGCTTTGTAAGTAGGAAAACCTGCAAAATCGGCAGTGTTTCAAATACTTGTTCTCCCCACTGTAATCGTTTGGTGTGCTTTCGTCGTAAAAACTTTTTGAAATCTGACACATTGGCTGGATTCACAACAGGTGTAGCTTTAATTTGGTGTATTGCATGCGTCCTACATATCCCAGAGAGGTTAAGGAAAAGCACCTTTAGTAAATCCGCTTTCTCTGTGAGAGCTTCCCATGTCTGAAATACACTGCCATCAGACACACATAACTGCAGCACATATCACACTTTCACAAAATGCATGAAGACATGGCTAAAGGTCAATCAGATTTGTGAACATAATCCCTAGCTGTGTATTGCCGCTTTCCATGTTGTCTGTTGTCTGTAGCTTGTGAGGTGTGGAAACACTTTGTTGCTTTTATGAATTTTGTCTTGCTGCTTTTTGTTCTATGTTGCTCTGTCTGTATGCTACGTCTTGCTTGTCCTATGTTGCTCTGCGTGTGCTCACTGCTCAATGATTGTCTATATTGTAATTGTTTTAATTAACCTGCCCGGGGACTGCGGTTGAAAATTAGCCGGCTGGCTAAAACCGGCACTTTTACTGAAACGTTGATTAATGTGCACTGTCCCTGTAAAAATAAAATAAGCTCAACTCAAACTCAACCCAGCTGGTCCCAGATCTGTTTATGGGACTCTCTTAGGGATTTGACAGAGTTTGTTTTCAACCCAGTAATAAAGAAGTGGCCTTGATCTAGGGTCTGTGTTTGATAATGTTTCACTCTGTACACTCCTAATTCAAGAGTTGCTTTCAAACATGACAAACAGTGATTAAGTTAACTGTAACCCCCCCCCCCCCCCCCCTCTCTGATTAATGGGCGAGCAAAGGTATCGACACGGGCTGAAATATGCATGCCAGTCCATCTACTGACGAATCATTTCAGAATGGAAATTAATTATCAGTGTTATTTTTGGAGGAGCAACGTGGCAATGAATGATTACACACACAGAGAGAGAGAGAGAGAGAGAGAGAGAGAGAGAGAGAGAGAGAGTCAGGGGGGGGGGGGGTATGTACGCTCTTGTGTGTTTGTGTGGTCAATCTGGTGATAGTCCATGCATTTACAAATAGTAGAGAAGAGGATGATAGAGTGAGAGAGGGGGGGGAGAGAAGGAGAAGACAAACACCGTCTGTTCATCCAGGAAGCAAAAAGCCACTGATTAATATGGAAGACAGGGGCTGTACTGGGGAGGAGATAGGGAGGGGGAGAGGGGAGAGAGAGAGAGAGAAAGAGGGAGAGAAAGAGAGAGAGAGATAGATAGATAGATAGATAGATAGATAGATAGAGAGAGAGAGAGAGAGAGAGAGAGAGAGAGAGAGAGAGAGAGAGAGAGAGAGAGAGAGAGAGAGAGAGAGAGAGAGAGAGAGAGAGAGAGAGAGAGAGAGAGAGAGAGGGAGGAGGGGAGAGTGTCGTTCCAACTGAAAGACACCTAAAAGCTATAGAGATGGTTTGGGTGGAAATGGGCAGTGCTCTCTCCTTTTGGATTGAGGGATAGAAAGACAGGGATAGAAAGGAGAGATGAGTACAGGCCCAAATGTGTGTGTGTGTGTGTGTGTGTGTGTGTGTGTGTGTGTGTGTGTGTGTGTGTGTGTGTGTGTGTGTGTGTGTGTGTGTGTGTGTGTGTGTGTGTGTGTGTGTGTGTGTGTACAGGGTTAATATTAGCATCACCCCTACCTTCAACCCCTTCCCCATCTGACAATTCATTACCAGCTCTCATTAAACATTATGATGAAGCCTCCCCCCCTCATCCCCTCTCCTCGCTCATCCCTCCATACCCCCCTCCATCCAGTCAGTTATAGATGATCGTTTCTAAATTAAGGTGGCGGTGGCTGCAGAACCATCACTGTAATGATCTTTTGTCATGCAAGGTTCAATGTAGCTGTCTTCCTGTTTCTATCTCCTCTGTGGTTTCCTGCTAGAACACTGAGCTATTAAACAGATAGATTTTCTTAGTGCCATTCTGTCATAAACGGAAGAGGACTAAGGTCAAATGTATGTGAGCTGGATTTCTCCCCCAGTACAATGGGGTTTTGGGTCCATGTCTGAGCACGGGAGATATTGTACTGTGTGTGTGTGTGTGTGTGTGTGTGTGTGTGTGTGTGTGTGTGTGTGTGTGTGTGTGTGTGTGTGTGTGTGTGTGTGTGTGTGTGTGTGGTGCGTGCGTGCGTGCGTGCGTGCGTGCGTGCGTGCGTGCGTGCGTGCGTGCGTGCGTGCGTGCGTGCGTGCGTGCGTGCGTGCGTGCGTGTGTTTTGTAGTATGTGTATGTCTGCTATTTGTCTGCTATTTATTGCCATGGTAAGTCATGCTGTGCTGTATAACTATATTATGGGTTATTATATAATGTTCTATTCAATCACAGACACATTCCAGAAGCTCCCTGGTCTCCTACATTCCATTAACACTACCTTTGGCCATACCTGTTGCTCCCAGGATTATCCAGACGGAGAGGGCGAGCGTAAGAGAGAGGGAGAGTGGGAGCCATCAGCTGTGACTGACACTGGGTAATTAAACCGTAGGGAACGCAACCACAACGCTTTCGAAACACTACCAAAATGCTATTAAAATGCTACTTGGAGCAGGCACCGTCTGTGGCCAGGGCACGGCAGTAGACAATCTTACAGGCTGTAAGAACACAGACAGCGAGAGAGACAAGGTCAGTCGGCATTGTACATAGAGAAACACACACTCACAGATAGTACACACCCCACACACTGTGGAATGTTGCTTTCAGTCGATCATATCTACTTAACACCTCTCTCTCTCTCTCTCTCTCTCTCTCTCTCTCTCTCTCTCTCTCTCTCTCTCTCTCTCTCTCTCTCTCTCTCTCTCTCTCTCTCTCTCTCTCTCTCTCTCTCTCTCTCTCTCTCTCTCTCTCTCTCTCTCTCTCTCTCTCTCTCTCTCTCTCTCTCT
>NW_024058413.1:0-55877 GCF_016432855.1 Salvelinus namaycush | reverse complement strand
GACCAGCATCCTAGAAACAGTTCACTGCTTTAGACCAGCACCCTAGGAACAGTTCACTGCTTTAGACCAGCACACTGCTTTAGACCAGCACCCTAGGAACAGTTCACTGCTTTAGACCAGCACACTGCTTTAGACCAGCATCCTAGGAACAGTTCACTGCTTGAGACCAGCATCCTAGGAACAGTTCACTGCTTTAGACCAGCATCCTAGGAACAGTTCACTGCTTTAGACCAGCACACTGCTTTAGACCAGCACCCTAGGAACAGTTCACTGCTTGAGACCAGCACACTGCTTTAGACCAGCACCCTAGGAACAGTACACTGTTTTAGACCAGCACCCTAGGAACAGTTCACTGCTTTAGACCAGCATCCTAGGAACAGTACCCTGCTTTAGACCAGCACCCTAGGAACAGTTCACTGCTTTAGACCAGCACCCTATGAACAGTTCACTGCTTTAGACCAGCACCCTAGGAACAGTTCACTGCTTTAGACCAGCACACTGCTTTAGACCAGCATCCTAGGAACAGTTCACTGCTTTAGACCAGCATCCTAGGAACAGTTCACTGCTTTAGACCAGCATCCTAGGAACAGTTCACTGCTTGAGACCAGCACACTGCTTTAGACCAGCACCCTAGGAACAGTACACTGCTTGAGACCAGCACACTGCTTTAGACCAGCATCCTAAGAACAGTACACTGCTTGAGACCAGTACACTGCTTGAGACCAGCACACTGCTTTAGACCAGCATCCTAGGAACAGTTCACTGCTTTAGACCAGCATCCTAGGAACAGTTCACTGCTTTAGACCAGCATCCTAGGAACAGTTCACTGCTTTAGACCAGCATCCTAGGAACAGTTCACTGCTTTAGACCAGCATCCTAGGAACAGTTCACTGCTTTAGACCAGTTCCCTAGGAACAGTTCACTGCTTTAGACCAGCACCCTAGGAACAGTTCACTGCTTTAGACCAGCACCCTAGGAACAGTTCACTGCTTTAGACCAGCACACTGCTTTAGACCAGCATCCTAGGAACAGTACACTGCTTGAGACCAGCACACTGCTTTAGACCAGCACCCTAGGAACAGTACACTGCTTGAGACCAGCACACTGCTTTAGACCAGCATCCTAGGAACAGTACACTGCTTGAGACCAGCATCCTAGGAACAGTTCACTGCTTTAGACCAGCATCCTAGGAACAGTACACTGCTTGAGACCAGCACACTGCTTTAGACCAGCACCCTAGGAACAGTACACTGCTTGAGACCAGCACACTGCTTTAGACCAGCATCCTAGGAACAGTTCACTGCTTTAGACCAGCATCCTAGGAACAGTTCACTGCTTTAGACCAGCATCCTAGGAACAGTTCACTGCTTTAGACCAGCACCCTAGGAACAGTTCACTGCTTTAGACCAGCACACTGCTTTAGACCAGCATCCTAGGAACAGTTCACTGCTTTAGACCAGCACCCTAGGAACAGTTCACTGCTTTAGACCAGCATCCTAGGAACAGTTCACTGCTTTAGACCAGCATCCTAGGAACAGTACACTGCTTTAGACCAGCACACTGCTTTAGACCAGCACCCTAGGAACAGTACACTGCTTTAGACCAGCATCCTAGGAACAGTACACTGCTTGAGACCAGCACACTGCTTTAGACCAGCATCCTAGGAACAGTTCACTGCTTTAGACCAGCACCCTAGGAACAGTACACTGCTTGAGACCAGCACACTGCTTTAGACCAGCACCCTAGGAACAGTTCACTGCTTGAGATCAGCACACTGCTTTAGACCAGCATCCTAGGAACAGTACACTGCTTTAGACCAGCACCCTAGGAACAGTTCACTGCTTTAGACCAGCATCCTAGGAACAGTACACTGCTTTAGACCAGCATCCTAGGAACAGTACACTGCTTTAGACCAGCACCCTAGGAACAGTTCACTGCTTTAGACCAGCATCCTAGGAACAGTTCACTGCTTTAGACCAGCACCCTAGGAACAGTTCACTGCTTTAGACCAGCATCCTAGGAACAGTTCACTGCTTTAGACCAGCACCCTAGGAACAGTTCACTGCTTTAGACCAGCACCCTAGGAACAGTTCACTGCTTTAGACCAGCACCCTAGGAACAGTACACTGCTTTAGACCAGCATCATAGGAACAGTTCACTGCTTTAGACCAGCATCCTAGGAACAGTACACTGCTTTAGACCAGCATCCTAGGAACAGTACACTGCTTTAGACCAGTATCCTAGGAACAGTTCACTGCTTTAGACCAGCATCCTAGGAACAGTACACTGCTTTAGACCAGTATCCTAGGAACAGTTCCCTGCTTTAGACCAGCATCCTAGGAACAGTACACTGTAATGGGAATAGGGTGCCATTTGAGCCACAGGTCACAGGTCACAGGCATAACTTCCAATGCCCTTTGAGCAACACAACAAAATTAAAATGTAAAACAAATAAGAAATCAAGACAACACTTCTCAGATCCCCAAAATCCATTCATCTTTAAATCAAGACATCAACAAAAGCAAATCCATTCAAAGAAAAGCATGAAACAATATTCTTTATCTCCCAGAAGAGAACATGAAGAACGGAATGAAAGGTACATGGGTAGGGAGGGAGGAGAGACGGAGAGGAGGGGAGGAGGAGAGACGGGGAGGAGAGGAGGAGGGGAGGAGAGACGGAGAGGAGAGGAGGAGGAGGAGAGACGGAGAGACGGAGAGGAGGAGAGACGGAGAGGAGAGGAGGAGAGACGGAGAGGAGAGGAGGAGGAGGAGAGACGGAGAGACGGAGAGGAGGAGAGACGGAGAGGAGAGGAGGAGAGACGGAGAGGAGGAGAGACGGAGAGGAGGAGAGACGGAGAGGAGAGGAGGAGGAGGAGGAGGAGAGGAGGAGAGACAGAGAGACGCAGAGGAAAGGAGGAGAGACGGAGAGGAGAGGAGGAGGAGAGACGGAGAGGAGAGGAGGAGAGGAGGGGAGGAGAGGACGAGAGACGGAGAGGAGGAGAGGAGGAGAGACGGAGAGACGGAGAGGAGAGGAGGAGAGGAGGAGAGATGGAGAGGGGAGACAGAGAGGAGGGGAGGAGAAGAGGGGAGACGGAGAGGAGGGAAGGAGAGACAGAGAGGACAGGAGGAGAGGAGGAGAGGAGGAGAGAAGGCATGAGGAAATAAAGTGGTGCATAAATAAGGTATAAAAAGACCTAGTCAGTCGATGATGCAGCAACAGCCAGACATACAGCTGTATTCCCTCGTCTATCTGTGTGTGGCGTGTGTCCATCTATACCCCCTGACAGACAGACAGCATGCTGGGTGAAATGTAACGCCAACAGGAAATAAAGAGTAGAAGAGATTCAATGTATGCCACTCGGGGGCTCCCAGCATGCGGGGGTTCCCTAGTGGTGCAGCGGTCTAAGGCACTGCATCTCAGTGCTAGAGGCATCACTACAGACCCTAGTTTGATCCCGGGCTGTATCACAGCGGTCTAAGGCACTGCATCTCAGTGCTAGAAGCATCACTACAGACCCTGGTTAGATTCCAGGCTGTATCACAGCGGTCTAAGACACTGCATCTCAGCGCTAGAGGAGTCACTACAGACCCTGGTTAGATTCCAGGCTGTATCACAGCAGTCTAAGGCACTGCATCTCAGTGCAGAGGCGTCACTACAGACCCTGGTTAGATTCCAGGCTGTATCACAGCGGTCTAAGGCACTGCATCTCAGTGCTAAAGGCGTCACTACAGACCCTGGTTAGATTCCAGGCTGTATCACAGCGGTCTAAGGCACTGCATCTCAGTGCTAAAGGCGTCACTACAGACCCTGGTTAGATTCCAGGCTGTATCACAGCGGTCTAAGGCACTGCATCTCAGTGCTAGAGGCGTCACTACAGACCCTGGTTAGATTCCAGGCTGTATCACAGCGGTCTAAGGCACTGCATCTCAGTGCTAGAGGAGTCACTACAGACCCTGGTTAGATTCCAGGCTGTATCACAGCGGTCTAAGGCACTGCATCTCAGTGCTAGAGGCGTCACTACAGACCCTGGATAGATTCCAGGCTGTATCACAACCGGCTGTGATTGGGAGTCCCATAGGGTGGCGCACAATTGGCCCAGCGTCGTCCGGCCTGCCGTCATTGTAAATAAGAATGTTGTTCTGACTTGCCTAGTTATATAGAGGTTCATTTAAAAAAAGGTACTTTCATCAGACACTCCTCAATTGGCTGGAATTAAATTGGAATGTGTTTATATTCGTTAGTAGTTATGAATCTTACCAGAAACGCCCAGCATACAGATACAGAGTCTAGTTTGAGCGGAAAACTCTATCAGAGCGAGAGCTGCTGCCACAGCTTCTCAAACAGCTGGTTTAATGATGCTGGAGTGAAACGTGCTGTTGACCCGGCAATCAACCCTCTTGACCTTGCCCACCTTGGCCTTGAGCCAATAGGAACTTTAGTCCGGGCCTGATATAATAGGGGTCAGCCGGCCCATCCCAGGGGGTCAGAGGTCAGCGTCAGTGAAATGAGTAGGCTACTCTAGTAGAACCTGGACATTTCCATCAGCTCTTTTCTGCCAAAGGGATTATAAACTCAACCTCCCTTGAATTGCTGTCGATGATAAACAACCATTCATTCAACCATAAAGCTGTTAGTGTCTGAGGCAGTAAAGGGTTATTAAACAACCATTCATTCAACCATAAAGCTGTTAGTTTCTGAGGCAGTAAAGGGTTATTAAACAACCATTCATTCAACCATAAAGCTGTTAGTGTCTGAGGCAGTAAAGGGTTATTAAACAACCATTCATTCAACCATAAAGCTGTTAGTGTCTGAGGCAGTAAAGGGTTATTAAACAACCGTTCATTCAACCATAAAGCTGTTAGTGTCTGAGGCAGTAAAGGGTTATTAAACAACCATTCATTCAACCATAAAGCTGTTAGTGTCTGAGGCAGTAAAGGGTTATTAAACAACCATTCATTCAACCATAAAGCTGTTAGTGTCTGAGGCAGTAGAGGGTTATTAAACAACCGTTCATTCAACCATAAAGCTGTTAGTGTCTGAGGCAGTAAAGGGTTATTAAACAACCATTCATTCAACCATAAAGCTGTTAGTGTCTGAGGCAGTAAAGGGTTATTAAACAACCATTCATTCAACCATAAAGCTGTTAGTGTCTGAGGCAGTAAAGGGTTATTAAACAACCATTCATTCAACCATAAAGCTGTTAGTGTCTGAGGCAGTAGAGGGTTATTAAACAACCGTTCATTCAACCATAAAGCTGTTAGTGTCTGAGGCAGTAAAGGGTTATTAAACAACCATTCATTCAACCATAAAGCTGTTAGTTTCTGAGGCAGTAAAGGGTTATTAAACAACCATTCATTCAACCATAAAGCTGTTAGTGTCTGAGGCAGTAAAGGGTTATTAAACAACCATTCATTCAACCATAAAGCTGTTAGTGTCTGAGGCAGTAAAGGGTTATTAAACAACCGTTCATTCAACCATAAAGCTGTTAGTGTCTGAGGCAGTAAAGGGTTATTAAACAACCATTCATTCAACCATAAAGCTGTTAGTTTCTGAGGCAGTAAAGGGTTATTAAACAACCATTCATTCAACCATAAAGCTGTTAGTGTCTGAGGCAGTAAAGGGTTATTAAACAACCATTCATTCAACCATAAAGCTGTTAGTGTCTGAGGCAGTAAAGGGTTATTAAACAACCATTCATTCAACCATAAAGCTGTTAGTGTCTGAGGCAGTAGAGGGTTATTAAACAACCATTCATTCAACCATAAAGCTGTTAGTGTCTGAGGCAGTAAAGGGTTATTAAACAACCATTCATTCAACCATAAAGCTGTTAGTGTCTGAGGCAGTAGAGGGTTATTAAACAACCGTTCATTCAACCATAAAGCTGTTAGTGTCTGAGGCAGTAAAGGGTTATTAAACAACCGTTCATTCAACCATAAAGCTGTTAGTGTCTGAGGCAGTAAAGGGTTATTAAACAACCATTCATTCAACCATAAAGCTGTTAGTGTCTGAGGCAGTAAAGGGTTATTAAACAACCGTTCATTCAACCATAAAGCTGTTAGTGTCTGAGGCAGTAAAGGGTTATTAAACAACCATTCATTCAACCATAAAGCTGTTAGTTTCTGAGGCAGTAAAGGGTTATTAAACAACCATTCATTCAACCATAAAGCTGTTAGTGTCTGAGGCAGTAAAGGGTTATTAAACAACCATTCATTCAACCATAAAGCTGTTAGTTTCTGAGGCAGTAAAGGGTTATTAAACAACCATTCATTCAACCATAAAGCTGTTAGTGTCTGAGGCAGTAAAGGGTTATTAAACAACCGTTCATTCAACCATAAAGCTGTTAGTGTCTGAGGCAGTAAAGGGTTATTAAACAACCATTCATTCAACCATAAAGCTGTTAGTGTCTGAGGCAGTAAAGGGTTATTAAACAACCATTCATTCAACCATAAAGCTGTTAGTGTCTGAGGCAGTAAAGGGTTATTAAACAACCATTCATTCAACCATAAAGCTGTTAGTGTCTGAGGCAGTAAAGGGTTATTAAACAACCATTCATTCAACCATAAAGCTGTTAGTGTCTGAGGCAGTAAAGGGTTATTAAACAACCATTCATTCAACCATAAAGCTGTTAGTTTCTGAGGCAGTAAAGGGTTATTAAACAACCATTCATTCAACCATAAAGCTGTTAGTGTCTGAGGCAGTAAAGGGTTATTAAACAACCATTCATTCAACCATAAAGCTGTTAGTGTCTGAGGCAGTAAAGGGTTATTAAACAACCATTCATTCAACCATAAAGCTGTTAGTGTCTGAGGCAGTAAAGGGTTATTAAACAACCATTCATTCAACCATAAAGCTGTTAGTGTCTGAGGCAGTAAAGGGTTATTAAACAACCATTCATTCAACCATAAAGCTGTTAGTGTCTGAGGCAGTAAAGGGTTATTAAACAACCGTTCATTCAACCATAAAGCTGTTAGTTTCTGAGGCAGTAAAGGGTTATTAAACAACCATTCATTCAACCATAAAGCTGTTAGTGTCTGAGGCAGTAAAGGGTTATTAAACAACCATTCATTCAACCATAAAGCTGTTAGTGTCTGAGGCAGTAAAGGGTTATTAAACAACCATTCATTCAACCATAAAGCTGTTAGTGTCTGAGGCAGTAAAGGGTTATTAAACAACCATTCATTCAACCATAAAGCTGTTAGTGTCTGAGGCAGTAAAGGGTTATTAAACAACCATTCATTCAACCATAAAGCTGTTAGTGTCTGAGGCAGTAAAGGGTTATTAAACAACCATTCATTCAACCATAAAGCTGTTAGTGTCTGAGGCAGTAAAGGGTTATTAAACAACCATTCATTCAACCATAAAGCTGTTAGTTTCTGAGGCAGTAAAGGGTTATTAAACAACCATTCATTCAACCATAAAGCTGTTAGTGTCTGAGGCAGTAAAGGGTTATTAAACAACCATTCATTCAACCATAAAGCTGTTAGTGTCTGAGGCAGTAAAGGGTTATTAAACAACCGTTCATTCAACCATAAAGCTGTTAGTTTCTGAGGCAGTAAAGGGTTATTAAACAACCATTCATTCAACCATAAAGCTGTTAGTGTCTGAGGCAGTAAAGGGTTATTAAACAACCATTCATTCAACCATAAAGCTGTTAGTGTCTGAGGCAGTAAAGGGTTATTAAACAACCATTCATTCAACCATAAAGCTGTTAGTGTCTGAGGCAGTAAAGGGTTATTAAACAACCATTCATTCAACCATAAAGCTGTTAGTGTCTGAGGCAGTAAAGGGTTATTAAACAACCATTCATTCAACCATAAAGCTGTTAGTGTCTGAGGCAGTAAAGGGTTATTAAACAACCATTCATTCAACCATAAAGCTGTTAGTGTCTGAGGCAGTAAAGGGTTATTAAACAACCATTCATTCAACCATAAAGCTGTTAGTGTCTGAGGCAGTAAAGGGTTATTAAACAACCATTCATTCAACCATAAAGCTGTTAGTGTCTGAGGCAGTAAAGGGTTATTAAACAACCATTCATTCAACCATAAAGCTGTTAGTGTCTGAGGCAGTAAAGGGTTATTAACCTCTAATTCCTCCCAAACCCGGATCCGGGAGCACCCCCATCAGTAAAAAAGCTGACTAGCATAGCCTAGCATAGCGTCACAAGTAAATACTAGCATCTAAATATCATTAAATCACAAGTCCAAGACACCAGATGAAAGATACACATCTTGTGAATCCAGCCATCATTTCTGATTTTTAAAATGTTTTACAGGGAAGACACAATATGTAAATCTATTAGCTAACCACGTTAGCAAAAGACACCACTTTTTTTACTCCACCAGTTTTTTACTCCATCAGTAGCTATCACAAATTCGACCAAATAAAGATATAAATAGCCACTAACCAAGAAACAACTTCATCAGATGACAGTCTGATAACATATTTATTGTATAGCATATGTTTTGTTAGAAAAATTTGCATATTTCAGGTATAAATCATAGTTTACCATTGCAGCCACCATCACAGCCACCATCAGCCAACTCTCACCAAAGCGACTAGAATAACTACAGAGAGCAACGTGTATTACCTAATTACTCATAAAACATTTCTTAAAAATACACAGCGTACAGCAATTGAAAGACACAGATCTTGTGAATCCAGACAATATTTCAGATTTTCTAAGTGTTTTACAGCGAAAACACAATATAGCGTTATATTAGCTTACCACAATAGCAAACATCACAACAGCATTGATTCAAGCCAAACATAGCGATAACGTATAAACCACCAAAAGATATTAATTTTTTCACTAACCTTCTGCTGTTCGTTATTGGTCTTGCTGGCTAGCGATTCTGCTGTTCGTTACTGGTCTTGCTAGCTACCCGGGATCTCTCAAATGGCTCCCTATTCACTAGATGGAGCACTAGGTTTGACCACAGCCCTGTGAGGAACAGAGAGCACTAGGTTTGACCACAGCCCTGTGAGGAACAGAGAGCACTAGGTTTGACCACAGCCCTGCGTGGAACAGAGAGCACTAGGTTTGACCACAGCCCTGTGAGGAACAGAGAGCACTAGGTTTGACCACAGCCCTGTGAGGAACAGAGAGCACTAGGTTTGACCACAGCCCTGTGAGGAACAGAGAGCACTAGGTTTGACCACAGCCCTGCGTGGAACAGAGAGCACTAGGTTTGACCACAGCCCTGTGAGGAACAGAGAGCACTAGGTTTGACCACAGCCCTGTGAGGAACAGAGAGCACTAGGTTTGACCACAGCCCTGTGAGGAACAGAGAGCACTAGGTTTGACCACAGCCCTGCATGGAACAGAGAGCACTAGGTTTGACCACAACCCTGTGAGGAACAGAGAGCACTAGGTTTGACCACAACCCTGTGAGGAACAGAGAGCACTAGGTTTGACCACAGCCCTGTGAGGAACAGAGAGCACTAGGTTTGACCACAACCCTGTGAGGAACAGAGAGCACTAGGTTTGACCACAGCCCTGTGAGGAACAGAGAGCACTAGGTTTGACCACAACCCTGTGAGGAACAGAGAGCACTAGGTTTGACCACAGCCCTGTGAGGAACAGAGAGCACTAGGTTTGACCACAACCCTGCATGGAACAGAGAGCACTAGGTTTGACCACAACCCTGTGAGGAACAGAGAGCACTAGGTTTGACCACAGCCCTGTGAGGAACAGAGAGCACTAGGTTTGACCACAGCCCTGTGAGGAACAGAGAGCACTAGGTTTGACCACAACCCTGTGAGGAACAGAGAGCACTAGGTTTGACCACAGCCCTGTGAGGAACAGAGAGCACTAGGTTTGACCACAGCCCTGTGAGGAACAGAGAGCACTAGGTTTGACCACAGCCCTGTGAGGAACAGAGAGCACTAGGTTTGACCACAACCCTGTGAGGAACAGAGAGCACTAGGTTTGACCACAGCCCTGTGAGGAACAGAGAGCACTAGGTTTGACCACAACCCTGCATGGAACAGAGAGCACTAGGTTTGACCACAACCCTGTGAGGAACAGAGAGCACTAGGTTTGACCACAGCCCTGTGAGGAACAGAGAGCACTAGGTTTGACCACAGCCCTGTGAGGAACAGAGAGCACTAGGTTTGACCACAACCCTGTGAGGAACAGAGAGCACTAGGTTTGACCACAGCCCTGTGAGGAACAGAGAGCACTAGGTTTGACCACAGCCCTGCATGGAACAGAGAGCACTAGGTTTGACCACAACCCTGTGAGGAACAGAGAGCACTAGGTTTGACCACAGCCCTGCATGGAACAGAGAGCACTAGGTTTGACCACAGCCCTGTGAGGAACAGAGAGCACTAGGTTTGACCACAGCCCTGTGAGGAACAGAGAGCACTAGGTTTGACCACAGCCCTGTGAGGAACAGAGAGCACTAGGTTTGACCACAGCCCTGTGAGGAACAGAGAGCACTAGGTTTGACCACAGCCCTGTGAGGAACAGAGAGCACTAGGTTTGACCACAGCCCTGTGAGGAACAGAGAGCACTAGGTTTGACCACAACCCTGTGAGGAACAGAGAGCACTAGGTTTGACCACAGCCCTGTGAGGAACAGAGAGCACTAGGTTTGACCACAGCCCTGCATGGAACAGAGAGCACTAGGTTTGACCACAGCCCTGTGAGGAACAGAGAGCACTAGGTTTGACCACAGCCCTGCATGGAACAGAGAGCACTAGGTTTGACCACAACCCTGCATGGAACAGAGAGCACTAGGTTTGACCACAGCCCTGTGAGGAACAGAGAGCACTAGGTTTGACCACAGCCCTGTGAGGAACAGAGAGCACTAGGTTTGACCACAGCCCTGTGAGGAACAGAGAGCACTAGGTTTGACCACAGCCCTGCATGGAACAGAGAGCACTAGGTTTGACCACAGCCCTGTGAGGAACAGAGAGCACTAGGTTTGACCACAACCCTGTGAGGAACAGAGAGCACTAGGTTTGACCACAGCCCTGTGAGGAACAGAGAGCACTAGGTTTGACCACAGCCCTGTGAGGAACAGAGAGCACTAGGTTTGACCACAGCCCTGTGAGGAACAGAGAGCACTAGGTTTGACCACAGCCCTGTGAGGAACAGAGAGCACTAGGTTTGACCACAGCCCTGTGAGGAACAGAGAGCACTAGGTTTGACCACAGCCCTGTGAGGAACAGAGAGCACTAGGTTTGACCACAGCCCTGTGAGGAACAGAGAGCACTAGGTTTGACCACAGCCCTGTGAGGAACAGAGAGCACTAGGTTTGACCACAACCCTGTGAGGAACAGAGAGCACTAGGTTTGACCACAACCCTGTGAGGAACAGAGAGCACTAGGTTTGACCACAGCCCTGCATGGAACAGAGAGCACTAGGTTTGACCACAGCCCTGTGAGGAACAGAGAGCACTAGGTTTGACCACAGCCCTGTGAGGAACAGAGAGCACTAGGTTTGACCACAGCCCTGTGAGGAACAGAGAGCACTAGGTTTGACCACAGCCCTGTGAGGAACAGAGAGCACTAGGTTTGACCACAGCCCTGTGAGGAACAGAGAGCACTAGGTTTGACCACAACCCTGCGGGGAACAGAGAGACATTTGGGACGTACCCTATCTCTCCTACGTGGTGTAAAGATGAGGGAACGCAACACACAGGACACGACACGACATTAAGACAAACTTTAAAAGGATGGAGGGAGAGTGATGCGTGTGATTTTTGTGACACGACTCTTCATGGTCGTTCAGATTAGGGAGAACCGTTTTTTTTGATGATATTGTGTTGTATGATGTGATTTACGTTTTATACATGACCTCCTAAGACGTCCTACTCTCTGAATCCCCACTGTCCCAAATGATTCCCTATATAGTGCACTACTTTAGACCAGAGCCCTATGGAACCCTATTCCCTATATAGTGCACTACTTTAGACCAGAGCCCTATGGCACCCTATTCCCTATTATAGTGCACTACTTTAGACCAGAGCCCTATGGCACCCTATTCCCTATTATAGTGCACTACTTTAGACCAGAGACATATGCTCTGCTCGGCATCCGTTGGTAAGGCGCTATTGAGGGTAGTGCGAACTGCCCAGTACATCACTGGGGCCAAGCTTCCTGCCATCCAGGACCTATATAATAGGCGGTGTCAGAGGAAAGGCCATAAAATTGTCAGAGACTCCAGTCACCTAAGTTATAGACTGTTTTCTCTGCTACTGCATGGCAAGCGGTACCGGAGCGCCAAGTCTAGGACCAAAAGGCTCCTCAACAGCTTCCACCCCCCAAGCCATAAGACTTCAGAACAATTCATTAAATCGCCACCGGACAATTTACATGTACCCCCCCAAACCTTTTGTACACTGCTGCTACTCACTGTTTATTATCTATGCATAGTCACTTCACCCCCACCTACATGGTCAAATTACCTCAACTAACCTGTACCCCCGCACACTGACTCGGTACCGGTACCCCCTGTATATAGCCTCCACATTGACTCTGTACCGGTACCCCCTGTATAGTCTCCACATTGACTCGGTACCGGTGCCCCCTGTATATAGCCTCCACACTGACTCGGTACTGGTGCCCCCTGTATATAGAGCCTCCACACTGACTCGGTACTGGTGCCCCCTGTATATAGAGCCTCCACACTGACTCGGTACCGGTGCCCCCTGTATATAGAGCCTCCACACTGACTCAGTACCGGTGCCCCCTGTATATAGCCTCCACACTGACTCGGTACTGGTGCCCCCTGTATATAGAGCCTCCACACTGACTCGGTACTGGTGCCCCCTGTATATAGAGCCTCTACACTGACTCGGTACCGGTGCCCCCTGTATATAGAGCCTCCACACTGACTCGGTACCGTAACACCCTGTATATAACCTCCACACTGACTCGGTACCGTAACACCCTGTATATAACCTCCACACTGACTCGGTACCGGTGCCCCCTGTATATAACCTCCACACTGACTCGGTACCGGTGCCCCCTGTACATAGAGCCTCCACACTGACTCGGTACTGGTGCCCCCTGTATATAGAGCCTCCACACTGACTCGGTACCGGTGCCCCCTGTATATATAGCCTCCACACTGACTCGGTACTGGTGCCCCCTGTATATAGAGCCTCCACACTGACTCGGTACTGGTGCCCCCTGTATATAGCCTCCACATTGACTCGGTACTGGTGCCCCCTGTATATAGAGCCTCCACACTGACTCGGTACCGGTGCCCCCTGTATATAGAGCCTCCACATTGACTCGGTACTGGTGCCCCCTGTATATAGAGCCTCCACACTGACTCGGTACTGGTGCCCCCTGTATATATAGCCTCCACATTGACTCGGTACTGGTGCCCCCTGTATATAGAGCCTCCACATTGACTCGGTACTGGTGCCCCCTGTATATAGAGCCTCCACACTGACTCGGTACTGGTGCCCCCTGTATATAGAGCCTCCACACTGACTCGGTACTGGTGCCCCCTGTATATAGAGCCTCCACATTGACTCGGTACTGGTGCCCCCTGTATATAGAGCCTCCACACTGACTCGGTACTGGTGCCCCCTGTATATAGAGCCTCCACACTGACTCGGTACTGGTGCCCCCTGTATATAGAGCCTCCACATTGACTCGGTACCGGTGCCCCCTGTATATATAGCCTCCACATTGACTCGGTACTGGTGCCCCCTGTATATAGAGCCTCCACATTGACTCGGTACTGGTGCCCCCTGTATATAGAGCCTCCACACTGACTCGGTACTGGTGCCCCCTGTATATAGAGCCTCCACATTGACTCGGTACTGGTGCCCCCTGTATATAGAGCCTCCACACTGACTCGGTACTGGTGCCCCCTGTATATAGAGCCTCCACACTGACTCGGTACTGGTGCCCCCTGTATATAGAGCCTCCACATTGACTCGGTACTGGTGCCCCCTGTATATAGAGCCTCCACATTGACTCGGTACTGGTGCCCCCTGTATATAGAGCCTCCACATTGACTCGGTACCGGTGCCCCCTGTATATATAGCCTCCACATTGACTCGGTACTGGTGCCCCCTGTATATAAAGCCTCCACACTGACTCGGTACCGGTGCCCCCTGTATATAGCCTCATTATTCTTATTGTGTTACTTTTTATTTAGCCTACCTGGTAAATATTTTCTTCTTCTTGAACTGCACTGTTGCTTAAGGGCTTGTAAGTCAGCATTGCACGGTAAAGTCTACACTTGTTGTATTCGGCGCATGTGACGAATAAAGTTTGATTTGATATGGCACCCTATATAGTGCACTACTTTTTGACCAGAGCCCTATGTACCCTGGTTCCGTAGGGAATAGGGAGCCATTTGGAACAAATCACTACAGTTCTGAGTAGCACTTAAGCCAAAAGCCTAGTGCTGCAGTATGCTCTTAAATAAATGACATTCTTATCAGCCTAGACTCAATTCAGTGCCTTTCAGTCCCATCAATTTAATTATAGATATGAGGAAGAACGGTCAAATAGACAACTCTGCTGCCAGACACAAAGTAAAGGAATAAAGAATATACACACATTTCCTTAAAGACATCAAATAAGACAATCAACCATCTCAAAGAAAACATCCGTCTGCTCTCCTGAGAAGGACCACTGCTTTCCAGTATTTTAACTCCTTTATTTTATTCTCAGTTTCCTTTTCCGCTCTCCCTCTTTAATTCTAAACCATGCAACAATAAAAAAAAAAATACAACATAAACATTGGATTGTTGCTTCCATCCTTTTATCTTTAGTTGCGTTTTAACTCTAAACACATTCACCATTCAGATCCCATACATTAAATCTAGAATAAACAGCAGCAGTAATCAGTAGTTACAGAGTAATGTTTATGTCCAGGATAATAAACACCAGCAGTAACCAGTAGTTAGAGTACTGTTCATGTCCAGGATAATAAACACCAGCAGTTACAGAGTACTGTTTATGTCCAGGATAATAAACACCAGTAGTAACCAGTAGTTACAGAGTAATGTTTATGTCCAGGATAATAAACACCAGTAGTAACCAGTAGCTACAGAGTACTGTTTATGTCCAGGATAATAAACACCAGTAGTAACCAGTAGCTACAGAGTACTGTTTATGTCCAGGATAATAAACACCAGTAGTAACCAGTAGCTACAGAGTACTGTTTATGACCAGGATAATAAACACTAGCAGTAACCAGTAGCTACAGAGTAATGTTTATGTCCAGGATAATAAACACCAGTAGTTACAGAGTACTGTTCATGTCCAGGATAATAAACACCAGTAGTTACAGAGTACTGTTTATGTCCAGGATAATAAACACCAGTAGTAACCAGTAGTTACAGAGTAATGTTTATGTCCAGGATAATAAACACCAGTAGTAACCAGTAGTTAGAGTACTGTTTATGTCCAGGATAATAAACACCAGTAGTAACCAGTAGTTACAGAGTAATGTTTATGTCCAGGATAATAAACACCAGTAGTAACCAGTAGTTACAGAGTACTGTTTATGTCCAGGATAATAAACACCAGTAGTAACCAGTAGTTACAGAGTACTGTTTATGTCCAGGATAATAAACACCAGTAGTAACCAGTAGTTACAGAGTAATGTTTATGTCCAGGATAATAAACACCAGTAGTAACCAGTAGTTACAGAGTAATGTTTATGTCCAGGATAATAAACACTAGTAGTAACCAGTAGTTACAGAGTACTGTTCATGTCCAGGATTATAAACACTAGTAGTAACCAGTAGTTACAGAGTAATGTTTATGTCCAGGATTATAAACACTAGCAGTAACCAGTAGTTACAGAGTACTGTTCATGTCCAGGATTATAAACACTAGTAGTAACCAGTAGTTACAGAGTACTGTTCATGTCCAGGATTATAAACACTAGTAGTAACCAGTAGTTACAGAGTACTGTTTATGTCCAGGATTATAAACACTAGCAGTAACCAGTAGTTACAGAGTACTGTTCATGTCCAGGATTATAAACACTAGTAGTAACCAGTAGTTACAGAGTACTGTTCATGTCCAGGATTATAAACACCAGCAGTTACAGAGTAATGTTCATGCCCAGGATAATAAACACCAGCAGTAACCAGTAGTTACAGAGTAATGTTTATGTCCAGGATAATAAACACCAGTAGTTACAGAGTAATGTTTATGTCCAGGATAATAAACACCAGTAGTTACAGAGTAATGTTTATGTCCAGGATAATAAACACCAGTAGTAACCAGTAGCTACAGAGTACTGTTTATGTCCAGGATAATAAACACCAGTAGTAACCAGTAGCTACAGAGTACTGTTTATGTCCAGGATAATAAACACCAGTAGTAACCAGTAGCTACAGAGTACTGTTTATGTCCAGGATAATAAACACCAGTAGTAACCAGTAGCTACAGAGTACTGTTTATGTCCAGGATAATAAACACCAGTAGTAACCAGTAGCTACAGAGTACTGTTTATGTCCAGGATAATAAACACCAGTAGTAACCAGTAGCTACAGAGTACTGTTTATGTCCAGGATAATAAACACCAGTAGTAACCAGTAGCTACAGAGTACTGTTTATGTCCAGGATAATAAACACCAGTAGTAACCAGTAGCTACAGAGTACTGTTTATGTCCAGGATAATAAACACCAGTAGTAACCAGTAGCTACAGAGTACTGTTTATGTCCAGGATAATAAACACCAGTAGTAACCAGTAGCTACAGAGTACTGTTCATGTCCAGGATAATAAACACCAGTAGTAACCAGTAGTTACAGAGTACTGTTTATGTCCAGAAAGGCACAACAATGTGTGTCTTTGGGGAGGTCAGTGTTGTGTCCCCACATTCTCTCCAACACAGTTCAGAGTTCAAACATAAACAATGATGTTAAAAGGGACAATCTGTTCTTCAAACAATAACAAAATGGATGTACCAATCACAGAGTGCCCCTTCGATAATGTTAATAACCATAGAAATAGAATAACTAGAAAGGCAATTTCCACACAAGACTGCGTCATTCTTTCCCTGTTAATAATGTCTTTGTAGTCTTCTCGTAATCCAGAGAAAGATTGGGAGCTCGCCAAACACCGCGTCCCAACTGTCTGTCCTTTATCCTGAAGTGTGCAGTTGTGCACTCCTCCCCGTGCATTTAAAATAACTGGATGGATAAAAGCCTGCGCTTTAGAGTATTCACCATGAGTCCTACGCCAGTCCTCTTTCAAATCTAGGAAGCCAAGTGAACTTGTGCAAAACTGCACAAGGAGCAGAAGTGGGTCAGAGGTCAGGCTTAAAAGGTCAGGGGTTAGAAGATGTGCTTAAGGTGCTTGACGCCGTACGTCTTGAAGAAGACCAGGAGGATGAGAGTCCACAGACCTAGGATGAAACCGTCCGGAGGGTGCCAGTCCCTCTGCTTCGGTTTCTACACGACGGGGAACACAGACAAGACATCTTGGTACATATGCAGAAATACATCAAAATGTGATGTCGTACAATATAGAGAACGGGTCAAAAAAACACATTCTTTCTAATTGTACGGCCATAATCAATACGTAGTTCAACATACCACTATTGGAATCCACTTGGCATACAAGTTAAAGAAGCATAATAAAACAGTGTGTTTATAGGGTATCTAGTACCGGGTCGGACCCCCCCTTTCGCCTCTAGAATATCCTGAATTCTTTGTGGCATGGAAACCTTGTTCAGTTGGTATCACGGGACCTAACGTGTGACAGGAAAGCATTCCCCACAGCGTTACACCACTATCAGAAGATAGGTGACACCAAGAGAGCCACACCCATCGAGGTGCTGTGTGAGAGCTTCCCAGGTCTGTGTGTCTATCTTCCTGAAATACAACAGTTACTGAACAGTATTATTAGGTACACCCATCTAGTACGTTGTTCAGTTGGTATCACGGGACCTAACGTGTGACAGGAAAACCTTACACCACCGCCACCAGCCTGGACCGTTGACACCAGGCAGGACCCACAGCGTTACACCACCGCCACCAGCCTGGACCGTTGACACCAGGCAGGACCCACAGCGTTACACCACCGCCACCAGCCTGGACCGTTGACACCAGGCAGGACCCACAGCGTTACACCACCGCCACCAGCCTGGACCGTTGACACCAGGCAGGACCCACAGCGTTACACCACCGCCACCAGCCTGGACCGTTGACACCAGGCAGGACCCACAGCGTTACACCACCGCCACCAGCCTGGACCGTTGACACCAGGCAGGACCCACAGCGTTACACCACCGCCACCAGCCTGGACCGTTGACACCAGGCAGGACCCACAGCGTTACACCACCTCCACCAGCCTGGACCGTTGACACCAGACAGGACGAGGACATGGAGTCCTGCTGCTTAAAGCCAAATCCTGACTCTGCCATCAGCATGACCCAACAGGAACTGGGATTTGTTCTTTACAGTGTTCAATAGTGATAGTGAATGAATATTTCAAGGACAAACAGGTAGACAATGGACTTACTTCTCAAACTAAATAAACAGGCTTATCCTGTATCTTCTACAGGTCTTACAGGCTGGGGGTGTACCTGGCTCAAACAGCCACTATCACCACACCCAATCTACCCAGAAACCCCCATCACATAACCCAATCTACCCAGAAATCTCTCAAACAGCTACTGTCACCAAAACCAATCTACCCAGACACCCCCCAAACAGGCACTTATATCCTCTAAGCCAATCTCTGGCACATCCAATGACAAGTAACCACATAACTGGTCTACAAATATAATTGGCGTCCTCATAATTACCTCATTACATACATTCTGTCTAAAATGGACCAGACCACTTCCCTGTACACTTTCAAATTGAGTACACATTAATCATCAATTATTACATGAACAGAACCTGGAGAATGGCATCAAGCCAGTAACATATAGAGGTGAGGTCCTGGCTGACAAGCCAGTAACATATAGGGGTGAGGTCCTGGCTGACAAGCCAGTAACATATAGAGGTGAGATCCTGGCTGACAAGCCAGTAACATATAGGGGTGAGGTCCTGGCTGACAAGCCAGTAACATATAGGGGTGAGGTCCTGGCTGACAAGCCAGTAACATATAGGGGTGAGGTCCTGGCTGACAAGCCAGTAACATATAGGGGTGAGGTCCTGGCTGACAAGCCAGTAACATATAGAGGTGAGATCCTGGCTGACAAGCCAGTAACACAGAGGTGAGGTCCTGGCTGACAAGCCAGTAACATATAGGGGTGAGGTCCTGGCTGACAAGCCAGTAACATATAGGGGTGAGGTCCTGGCTGACAAGCCAGTAACATATAGAGGTGAGGTCCTGACTGACAAGCCAGTAACATATAGAGGTGAGGTCCTGGCTGACAAGCCAGTAACATATAGGGGTGAGGTCCTGGCTGACAAGCCAGTAACATATAGGGGTGAGGTCCTGGCTGACAAGCCAGTAACATATAGGGGTGAGGTCCTGGCTGACAAGCCAGTAACATTTAGAGGTGAGGTCCTGGCTGACAAGCCAGTAACATTTAGAGGTGAGGTCCTGGCTGACAAGCCAGTAACATATAGGGGTGAGGTCCTGGCTGACAAGCCAGTAACATATAGGGGTGAGGTCCTGGCTGACAAGCCAGTAACATATAGGGGTGAGGTCCTGGCTGACAAGCCAGTAACATATAGGGGTGAGGTCCTGGCTGACAAGCCAGTAACATATAGGGGTGAGGTCCTGGCTGACAAGCCAGTAACATATAGGGGTGAGGTCCTGGCTGACAAGCCAGTAACATTTAGAGGTGAGGTCCTGGCTGACAAGCCAGTAACATTTAGAGGTGAGGTCCTGGCTGACAAGCCAGTAACATATAGGGGTGAGGTCCTGGCTGACAAGCCAGTAACATATAGGGGTGAGGTCCTGGCTGACAAGCCAGTAACATATAGGGGTGAGGTCCTGGCTGACAAGCCAGTAACATATAGGGGTGAGGTCCTGGCTGACAAGCAAGTAACATATAGGGGTGAGGTCCTGGCTGACAAGCCAGTAACATATAGGGGTGAGGTCCTGGCTGACAAGCCAGTAACATATAGAGGTGAGGTCCTGGCTGACAAGCCAGTAACATATAGGGGTGAGGTCCTGGCTGACAAGCCAGTAACATATAGAGGTGAGATCCTGGCTGACAAGCCAGTAACACAGAGGTGAGGTCCTGGCTGACAAGCCAGTAACATATAGGGGTGAGGTCCTGGCTGACAAGCCAGTAACATATAGGGGTGAGGTCCTGGCTGACAAGCCAGTAACATATAGAGGTGAGGTCCTGGCTGACAAGCCAGTAACATATAGGGGTGAGGTCCTGGCTGACAAGCCAGTAACATATAGGGGTGAGGTCCTGGCTGACAAGCCAGTAACATATAGGGGTGAGGTCCTGGCTGACAAGCCAGTAACATTTAGAGGTGAGGTCCTGGCTGACAAGCCAGTAACATATAGGGGTGAGGTCCTGGCTGACAAGCCAGTAACATATAGTGGTGAGGTCCTGGCTGACAAGCCAGTAACATATAGGGGTGAGGTCCTGGCTGACAAGCCAGTAACATATAGGGGTGAGGTCCTGGCTGACAAGCCAGTAACATATAGGGGTGAGGTCCTGGCTGACAAGCCAGTAACATATAGAGGTGCGGTCCTGGCTGACAAGCCAGTAACATATAGAGGTGAGGTCCTGGCTGACAAGCCAGTAACATATAGGGGTGAGGTCCTGGCTGACAAGCCAGTAACATATAGGGGTGAGGTCCTGGCTGACAAGCCAGTAACATATAGGGGTGAGGTCCTGGCTGACAAGCCAGTAACATATAGGGGTGAGGTCCTGGCTGACAAGCCAGTAACATATAGGGGTGAGGTCCTGGCTGACAAGCCAGTAACATTTAGAGGTGAGGTCCTGGCTGACAAGCCAGTAACATTTAGAGGTGAGGTCCTGGCTGACAAGCCAGTAACATATAGGGGTGAGGTCCTGGCTGACAAGCCAGTAACATATAGGGGTGAGGTCCTGGCTGACAAGCCAGTAACATATAGGGGTGAGGTCCTGGCTGACAAGCCAGTAACATATAGGGGTGAGGTCCTGGCTGACAAGCCAGTAACATATAGGGGTGAGGTCCTGGCTGACAAGCCAGTAACATATAGGGGTGAGGTCCTGGCTGACAAGCCAGTAACATATAGAGGTGAGGTCCTGGCTGACAAGCCAGTAACATATAGAGGTGAGGTCCTGGCTGACAAGCCAGTAACATATAGGGGTGAGGTCCTGGCTGACAAGCCAGTAACATATAGGGGTGAGGTCCTGGCTGACAAGCCAGTAACATATAGGGGTGAGGTCCTGGCTGACAAGCCAGTAACATATAGGGGTGAGGTCCTGGCTGACAAGCCAGTAACATATAGGGGTGAGGTCCTGGCTGACAAGCCAGTAACATATAGGGGTGAGGTCCTGGCTGACAAGCCAGTAACATATAGAGGTGAGGTCCTAATAATACAGGAACTATAGAATAATAGTGGTGCAGTATCATGCTAACTGCTAACACAGGAACTATAGAATAATATAGTGGGGGCAGTATCATGCTAACTGCTAACACAGGAACTATAGAATAATAGTGGGGGCAGTATCATGCTAACTGCTAACACAGGAACTATAGAATAATAGTGGGGGCAGTATCATGCTAACTGCTAACACAGGAACTATAGAATAATATAGTGGGGGCAGTATCATGCTAACTGCTAACACAGGAACTATAGAATAATATAGTGGGGGCAGTATCATGCTAACTGCTAACACAGGAACTATAGAATAATATAGTGGGGGCAGTATCATGCTAACTGCTAACACAGGAACTATAGAATAATAGTGGGGGCAGTATCATGCTAACTGCTAACACAGGAACTATAGAATAATATAGTGGGGGCAGTATCATGCTAACTGCTAACACAGGAACTATAGAATAATATAGTGGGGGCAGTATCATGCTAACTGCTAACACAGGAACTATAGAATAATATAGTGGGGGCAGTATCATGCTAACTGCTAACACAGGAACTATAGAATAATAGTGGGGGCAGTATCATGCTAACTGCTAACACAGGAACTATAGAATAATATAGTGGGGGCAGTATCATGCTAACTGCTAACACAGGAACTATAGAATAATATAGTGGGGGCAGTATCATGCTAACTGCTAACACAGGAACTATAGAATAATATAGTGGGGGCAGTATCATGCTAACTGCTAACACAGGAACTATAGAATAATATAGTGGGGGCAGTATCATGCTAACTGCTAACCACAGGAACTATAGAATAATATAGTGGGGGCAGTATCATGCTAACTGCTAACACAGGAACTATAGAATAATATAGTGGGGGCAGTATCATGCTAACTGCTAACACAGGAACTATAGAATAATATAGTGGGGGCAGTATCATGCTAACTGCTAACACTGGAACTATAGAATAATATAGTGGGGGCAGTATCATGCTAACTGCTAACACAGGAACTATAGAATAATATAGTGGGGGCAGTATCATGCTAACTGCTAACACAGGAACTATAGAATAATATAGTGGGGGCAGTATCATGCTAACTGCTAACACAGGAACTATAGAATAATAGTGGAGCAGTATCATGCTAACTGCTAACACTGGAACTATAGAATAATATAGTGGGGGCAGTATCATGCTAACTGCTAACACAGGAACTATAGAATAATATAGTGGGGGCAGTATCATGCTAACTGCTAACACAGGAACTATAGAATAATATAGTGGGGGCAGTATCATGCTAACTGCTAACACAGGAACTATAGAATAATAGTGGGGCAGTATCATGCTAACTGCTAACAGAGGAACTATAGAATAATATAGTGGGGGCAGTATCATGCTAACTGCTAACACAGGAACTATAGAATAATATAGTGGGGGCAGTATCATGCTAACTGCTAACACAGGAACTATAGAATAATATAGTGGGGGCAGTATCATGCTAACTGCTAACAGGAACTATAGAATTATAGTGGGGGCAGTATCATGCTAACTGCTAACACAGGAACTATAGAATAATATAGTGGGGGCAGTATCATGCTAACTGCTAACAGGAACTATAGAATTATAGTGGGGGCAGTATCATGCTAACTGCTAACACAGGAACTATAGAATAATATAGTGGGGGCAGTATCATGCTAACTGCTAACACAGGAACTATAGAATAATAGTGGTGCAGTATCATGCCAACTGCTAACACAGGAACTATAGAATTATAGTGGGGGCAGTATCATGCTAACTGCTAACACAGGAACTATAGAATAATAGTGGTGCAGTATCATGCTAACTGCTAACACAGGAACTATAGAATAATAGTGGTGCAGTATCATGCTAACTGCTAACACAGGAACTATAGAATTATAGTGGGGGCAGTATCATGCTAACTGCTAACACAGGAACTATAGAATAATAGTGGTGCAGTATCATGCTAACTGCTAACACAGGAACTATAGAATAATATAGTGGGAGCAGTATCATGCTAACTGCTAACACAGGAACTATAGAATAATATAGTGGGGGCAGTATCATGCTAACTGCTAACACAGGAACTATAGAATAATATAGTGGGGGCAGTATCATGCTAACTGCTAACACAGGAACTATAGAATTATAGTGGGGGCAGTATCATGCTAACTGCTAACACAGGAACTATAGAATAATATAGTGGGGGCAGTATCATGCTAACTGCTAACACAGGAACTATAGAATTATAGTGGGGGCAGTATCATGCTAACTGCTAACACAGGAACTATAGAATAATAGTGGGGGCAGTATCATGCTAACTGCTAACACAGGAACTATAGAATAATAGTGGGGGCAGTATCATGCTAACTGCTAACACTGGAACTATAGAATAATATAGTGGGGGCAGTATCATGCTAACTGCTAACACAGGAACTATAGAATAATATAGTGGGGGCAGTATCATGCTAACTGCTAACACAGGAACTATAGAATAATATAGTGGGGGCAGTATCATGCTAACTGCTAACACAGGAACTATAGAATAATAGTGGGGGCAGTATCATGCTAACTGCTAACACAGGAACTATAGAATAATAGTGGAGCAGTATCATGCTAACTGCTAACACTGGAACTATAGAATAATATAGTGGGGGCAGTTTCATGCTAACTGCTAACACAGGAACTATAGAATAATAGTGGGGGCAGTATCATGCTAACTGCTAACACAGGAACTATAGAATAATATAGTGGGGGCAGTATCATGCTAACTGCTAACACAGGAACTATAGAATAATAGTGGGGGCAGTATCATGCTAACTGCTAACACAGGAACTATAGAATAATAGTGGGGGCAGTATCATGCTAACTGCTAACACAGGAACTATAGAATAATATAGTGGGGGCAGTATGATGCTAACTGCTAACAGGAACTATAGAATAATATAGTGGGGGCAGTATCATGCTAACTGCTAACACAGGAACTATAGAATAATATAGTGGGGGCAGTATCATGCTAACTGCTAACACAGGAACTATAGAATAATATAGTGGGGGCAGTATCATGCTAACTGCTAACACAGGAACTATAGAATAATATAGTGGGGGCAGTATCATGCTAACTGCTAACACAGGAACTATAGAATAATATAGTGGGGGCAGTATCATGCTAACTGCTAACACAGGAACTATAGAATAATATAGTGGGGGCAGTATCATGCTAACTGCTAACACAGGAACTATAGAATAATATAGTGGGGGCAGTATCATGCTAACTGCTAACACAGGAACTATAGAATAATATAGTGGGGGCAGTATCATGTTAACTGCTAACACAGGAACTATAGAATAATATAGTGGGGGCAGTATCATGCTAACTGCTAACACAGGAACTATAGAATAATATAGTGGGGGCAGTATCATGCTAACTGCTAACACAGGAACTATAGAATAATATAGTGGGGGCAGTATCATGCTAACTGCTAACACAGGAACTATAGAATAATATAGTGGGGGCAGTATCATGCTAACTGCTAACACAGGAACTATAGAATAATAGTGGGGGCAGTATCATGCTAACTGCTAACACAGGAACTATAGAATAATAGTGGGGGCAGTATCATTCTTCTAGGAAGAAACGGCAGAATGCATAAGCCAAATAGAACACTATTTTAACATCGGGCCTAATGGCAGATTAGACCGAGTCCGCAGTCGAGTGGGCAGAAATCCACCGTGTCTCACCTGGTGTATAATCTCAGCCACTGGTAGTTGGTCCACGTATGACTGGCTCTCGGTCTTCAGCTCACTGACTGGTCTGATAAGACAAACACACAACATTAAACAAGACACACACACACCATTAGAGAGACAGAGAAGTCTGGAACACAACACTATAAAAATGGCAGTATTTTTTATATATTTTTTTTTATAATTTAAAAAAAAATTTTTTTATCCCATTTTCTCCCCAATTTTCGTGGTATTCAATCGCTAGTAATTACTATCTTGTCTCATCGCTACAACTCCCGTACGGGCTCGGGAGAGACGAAGGTCGAAAGCCATGCGTCCTCCGAAGCACAACCCAACCAAGCCGCACTGCTTCTTAACACAGCGTGCCTCCAACCCGGAAGCCAGCCGCACCAATGTGTCGGAGGAAACACCGTGTACCTGGCCCCCTTGGTTATAAAGCCTGTTGAACACTGTGTGTATCAAGCCTACAGTCTGTTGAACACTGTGTATATAAAGCCTACAGTCTGTTGAACACTGTGTGTATAAAGCCTATTGAACACTGTGTGTATAAAGCCTACAGTCTGTTGAACACTGTGTATATAAAGCCTAGTCTGTTGAACACTGTGTATATAAAGCCTACAGTCTGTTGAACACTGTGTGTATAAAGCCTACAGCCTGTTGAACACTGTGTGTATAAAGCCTACAGTCTGTTGAACACTGTGTGTATAAAGCCTACAGTCTGTTGAACACTGTGTGTGTATAAAGCCTACAGTCTGTTGAACACTGTGTGTATAAACCTGTTGAACACTGTGTGTATAAAGCCTACAGTCTGTTGAACACTGTGTGTATCAAGCCTACAGTCTGTTGAACACTGTGTATAAAGCCTATTGAACACTGTGTGTATAAAGCCTACAGTCTGTTGAACAGTGTGTGTATAAAGCCTACAGTCTGTTGAACACTGTGTGTGTATAAAGCCTACAGCCTGCTCTAATATCTAGCTAAATGCTTGTGTTTCTAGCTCCAACAGTAATACCTAGCTAAATGCTTGTGTTTTCGAGCTCCAACAGTATACCCTAGCTAAAATGCTTGTGTTTCTAGCCTCCAACTCTTAATACCTAGCTAAATGCTTTGTGTTTTCTGCTCCAACAGTAATACCTACTAATCTGCTTGTGTTTCTAGCTCCAACAGTAATACCTAACTAAAATGCTTGTGTTTCTAGCTCCAACAGTATCCTAACTAAATGCTTGTGTTTCTAGCTCCAAAAGTAAACCAAGCTAAATGTTGTGTTTCTAGCTCCACATTATCTAGCTAAATGCTTGTGTTTCTAGCTCCAACAGTAACTACCTAGCTAAATAGCTTGTGTTTCTAGCTCCACAGTAATTCCTCTAAATTCTTGTGTTTCTAGCTCCAACAGTAATACCAGCTAAATGCTTGTGTTTCTAGCTCCAACGGAATACCTAGCTAAATGCTTGTGTTTGCTAGCTCCAACGTAACCCAGCTAAATGCTTGTGTTTCTAGCTCACAGACAGTATACCTAACTAATGCTTTGTGGTTCTAGCTCCAACTAATACCTAACTAAATGCTTGTGTTTCTAGCTTCCAACAGTAATACCTAACTAAATGCTTGTGTTTTTCTAGCTCTCCAACAGTAATACCTACCTAAATGCTGTGTTTTCTAAGCGTCTCAACAGTAATTACCTAACGAAATGCTTTGTTTCTACTCAAACCGTAATACCCAGCTTAAATGCTTGTGTTTCTAGCTCCAACAGTATACCTAGCTAAATGCTTGTGTTTCTAGCTCCAACCGTAATACCCGAGCTAATGCTTGTGTTTCTAGCTCTCAACAGTTATACTAGCTAAATGCTTGTGTTTCTAGCTCCAACATTAATACCTAGCTAAATGCTTGTGTTTCTAAAAGCCTTTTCCACAGTGCAGTAATATCTAGCTAAACTGCTTGGTTTTCTAGCTCCAACAGTGCAGTAATTACCTAGCGAAATATACCACAGCTAAGGGCTGTTTTCTCGAGCACGACGCTAAGCTATTTGCGGAGTGCCTGGAGTACAAGCCCGTAGCCGTGTAATACTTTGGCCATATACCACAAACCCCCAGGTGCCTTATTGCCTATCATAACCTGATTACCAACTATAATGAGAAATGTACAATAATGTTGCATAAATTTTTTCGAAGTAACCCATGGTTACTAGTCTGATATACCACGGTTTGTCAGCCAATCAGCATTTCAGACGGGCTCAAACCACCCATTTCATAAAGTATACATTCATTGTTGCAGAGTTTTTGTATAATAATTTATATTGAAACACTGTAAAAGTGGCTTCTGTTTATTACTGTGGCTCCTTTAAATTAGTCAAATTAATTTAAAATTTGATCTGGTTTTCGAGTTACCTTTGGTTGTAGAGGACAGTACAGTCAATTCTTCCCGCTAACATTTGATGTGTGAAGTGACTTTACTCCAACAACAGGAAATCTTACCTTTCCACAGCCAGATGCACCATGGGAGCTGTCAGGTTGATGGTTTCCATGGTGATGGACCCTCTCTACTTTGTCGTGGAGACACTGGCCAATAGGCTGTGTGAGGCGTTACCGGGGGTCGCCTGATGTGAATTGAAAAGGCATCGTTCGTACGGTGGCCCGTATTGGACACACATCTGATCTTAGGACACACCTTAAACTGTCGGAACCACACTGAATATTAGACGTCACCCTCAAACTGAACACACACTGCTCACTTAGGTTGAGAACACAAACTGCGATACACACACTGACTATTAGGACACGACTTAAACTGGAACACACACTGACTAATAGGTATCGACCACATCTCAATTTGAGATTCTCTCCTTAAAGAAAACTGGAACACACACTGACCCTATTAGGACACACCTTAAACTGGTAACCACACCCTGACTATTAGGACCACCCCTTAAAACCTTGTGTCACTACACACACCCTGACTATTATGGACGACCAACACCTTAAACTGGACCATCATATCACCTGACTATAGGACAACTCACGCCCTTAAACATTGGAACACAATGGTACTTATTAGGACACACTACTCCTTAAACTGGACACCACAGACTATTACGGAGGATCCCTAACCTTACAACTGGATACACACTGACTATTAGGAGACACAAACTGGAACAACACTGACTATTAGGAGACAACAACTGGAACACAACTGAACTATTAGGACACAACGATAAACACACTTAAACTGGAACACACACTGACTATTAGGACACACCTCAAACTGGAACACACTGACTATTAGGAGACACAAACTGGAACACACACAGACTATTAGGACACACCTTAAACTGGAACACACTGACTATTAGGACACACCTTAAACTGGAACACACACAGACTATTAGGACACACCTTAAACTGGAACACACTGACTATTAGGACACACCTTAAACTGGAACACACACTGACTATTAGGAGACACAAACTGGAACACACTGACTATTAGAACACACCTTAACTGGAACACACTGACTATTATGACACCACCTAAACTGGAACACACTTATATTTATGGACACACCTTTAACTGAACACACTGACTATTAGGACACACCTTTAAATTGTAACACACTGACTATTAAGGACACACCTTAACTGGAACGACACACAGACTATAAGATCACACTTCACTGCTGCGGGGTGCGGCGCACACTGACTAATTAACCGAGATGATCTACCTACAACGGGGGAACACACAACTGTCCAATAAATCTTTAATCAATAACCAAATCTAGGAGGTTTTACAGCAGGGTTCTCTAGGTTTTTACAGCGGGTTCTCAGGTTTTACAGCAGGTTCTCTAAACACGGTCTCAACATCTTCAATGGAACCCTATTCCCTTAACGATGCACTACTTATGACCAGGGCCCCATCAGGTCTCAAGACGCCCCGTCTCTCCCCCCCAATCAGGTCTCAAGACTCCGCGTCTCCCCCCCCCAATCAGGTCTCAAGTCACCCCGTCTCTCTCCCCCATCAGGTCTCAAGATGCCCCGTCTCGGTCTCAAGATGAAGGAGACAGCCGAGCACTAAAGGTGATCCTTGGTAAAGATTGCCACTCCCCCACCGTTGGAAGATCTGTCTTGCTGAAAAAGGACTAACCCCCCTTTACCCCCTTTAAGACTAACCCCACCGTTACCCCCTTTAGGACTAACCCCACCGTTACCCCCTTTAGGACTAACCCCACCGATTACCGAAAACGTTACTGTGGTTAACCAACATGGCCCTTTATGACTAACCACACCTTCACCCCCTTAGGAGCTACCCCACCTTCACCCCCTTAGACTAACCCACCGTCACCCCCTTTAGGACTAAACCCCACCGTTCCCCCTTAGACTAACCCCACCGTTACCCCCCTTTAGGACTAACCCCACCTTACCCCTTAGACTAACCCCAACCCTTTACCCCTTTAGACTAACCCCACCTTTGACCCCCTTTAGACTACCCGCCACCTTTACCCACTTTATGACTAACCCCACAACCATAAGATGGCAAAGAGAGGTGAGAGCGTGCGATAGACTCAACCATAATCATTCATGTTAGCGGTGCTAGCACGGGTGAAATAATCCTCTAGAAACTCCAACAGGTAGAATGTATACCTGTCCATCAGTGGACCCCGATGTGCCAGTCTGGCTTGGTGCTGGGCATACAGAAACAATAAATGCCTGTTTATAATAGGTGCCCTCTAGTCGAATCTAATGTATTGCGGAAAGCCCTTTTTACATCATGCAGATTATACAGACACCCAGACCTAAAACCCCAAACACTCAGCACATGGCTTCAGGTTTAGAAGCACGGTGGCTGCGGGAATACACAACTCCCGAGAAAGGCTTGAATGAGGAGATACCTAGAAGGGTACAGGCTCTGAGGGTGGCCAATTCCTCTTCTGGCTGTGCCTGGTGTGGTAGATTATAACAGAGTACTGGCCTCTTAAGTCATATTCTGTTATTATGAAGATCTTCAAATACGTTCAATGATAATCACAGCGGTTGTAGGTAAAGCGGTTGTATGGAGACGATCGGCGAAGGATTGTTAACCAAGTGATAAACCCCCCCACGCCCCGTCTTTTTTTAAGACGGGAACAACATGGATGCTACCTACCACAAATGTCAACCTCCATCTTACTACTCCTACTTGACTGGAGGCCAGGTGTATGTTCTGGTTACTTACCGACAGGGAATCTTCTCCAACTTGACTGGAGGCCAGGGCCATGAGGTTAGGAGAGTAGAATCTCTCATACATGGAGGCTCCCTGACAAGTATCAATAATGAACAGCAGCTCATTGTACCTGTAAACACACAGACAGACAGACACAGACACATATATATGTTGACAGTGAAGCTAAAACGTAAATTGTCTCTATACTCCAGCATTTTGAATTTGAGATCAAATGTCTTATGAGGCGACAAAGTTGAGTATTCGGTCCCATATTCCTAGCAGAACAGTGACTACATCCAGCTTTGACTCTACACGACTTGTTGGATGCATTTGCTGTTTGTTTTGTTTGTTTTCAGATTTATTTTGTGCCCAACCAGCAAATGAATGTAATAATGTTTGTGTAATTTTAATGTAAATAAGATACACTATGATTCTAACACTTCTGACATTTAATGGGGATGCCACCATGATTACAGATATCCATGAATGAATGAGAATGTTACAGAGCATAAATATCAAACCCCAGACAATCTAAAAAACCCTCCCTGTTATTGTAATGGTAAGAGGTTAGCATGTCTTTGTGGTTATTCTAACTTCCCCCGTATTGTAATGGTGGAGGTTTAGGCACATGGGTTGGGGGTATGCTAAATTCACCCCTGTTATTGGTAATGTGAGAGGTTAGCATGGCTTGGGGTATGCAACTTCCCCTGATATTGTAATGGTGAGAGGTTAGCATGGCTTTGGGGGTGATGCTAAATTCCCCTGTTATTGTAATGTTGAAGGTTAGCATGTCTTTGGGGGTATGCTAACTTCCCCTGATATTGTAATGGTGAGGAGGGTACATAGCTTGGGGGGTATGCTACCTTCCCCTGAACATTGTAATGGTGAGAGGTTAGCATGGCTTTGGGGTATGGTAATTCCCCATGTTATTGTAATGGTGAGAGGTTAGCATGGCTTGGGATATGTTTAAATCCCCTGTTATTGTACTTGTGAGAGTTAGCATGGCTTGGGGGTATGTTAAATTCCCCTGTTTATTGTAATGGTGAGAGGTTAGCATGGCTTGGGTTGTATATGCTACTTCCCTGTTATGTATGGTGAGAGGTTAGCATGTCTTGGGTGTATGCTAACTTCCCCTGTTATTGTAATGGTGTGAGGTTAGCATGGCTTGGGGGTATGATATTTGTGCCTCTAACATTCACACTCATATTTTTCAAGATTCTGTGGTTTTTAGCTTCACAGTCCAAATAAATACAGTGCATTTGTAAAGTATTCAGACCCCTTGACTTTCCACATTTTGTTACATTACATGTCGGTCTTCGTGGTAACACTATGAAAGTTTAGATGCCAATCACCATATAAGTTCAAAGAAGAAAAAGCCTGAAAGGAGGAGAGATGACTAGAAACGAGTCGGTTGACCGTTTTATGTGTGGATAATTGTCCGGAGTCTAGGAACTTTGTGCATTTCATGTAAAAATAACCAACTCATGTTTATATCCCAGGACAAATTAAGGCTAGCAAACAGCAAGCTAGCTAAATAGGCAAATTAGCTTAGTCAACAGGCAGCGCTAATAAGGACAAATTAGCTAGCAACAGCAAGCTAGCTAAATAGGACAATTATCTCGCAACAGCAAGCTAGCTAAATAGGACGAATTAGCTAGCAACAGCTAGCTAGCTAAATAGTAAAAATTAGCTAGCAACAGCAAGCCTACTAAATAGGAACATTAGCTAGCAACGCAAGCTAGCTAAATTGACAAATTAGCTAGCAACAGCAAGCTATTCAATAGGACAATTTAGCTAGCAACAGCAAGCTAGCTAATAGGACAATTAGCTAGCAACATCAAGCTAGTTACATCGGACAAATTAGCTCAGCAACAGCAAAGCTAGCTGAGCAACGGCAAGCTAGTTAAATAGTACATAATTAGCGCCGCTAGCAACGCAAGCTAGTTAAATAGACAAATTAGCTAGCTACAGCAAGTCTAGTTAAATATGACAAATTAGCTAGCAACGCAAGCTAGCTAAATAACAATTAGCTAGCCACAGCAGCTAGCTAAATAGACAAATTAGCTAGACACAGCAAGCTAGCTAAATAGGAGCCGACACTTATGTTCCCACGATCCTTTATCCGTGGAGTGTGGGGGGGGGGGGGGGGTTGTGTGTGTGTGTGTGTGTGTGTGTGTGTGTGTGTGTGTGTGTGTGTGTGTTAAACCTCCTCATGAAAGCACCGCTGGCCAGAAGGTGACAAAGTCACAGTGATGCTAATTAGACAGATCAAGACTGTAGTGAGTGAATGTGTGTAATCAGGGCATTAGCCAGGCTGTAGTGGCTGGCGTCACCACGGTTTTATCAGACACTCCCTCACCTCCCCCCTCACTTCCTCCTCTTGACTGACTATTAAGGAGGCCGACCATGCTTCCAACCGAAATAGTTGGTCAGTTCATGCATACATGACATTTGTTTAGACGTTTTTTGTTCGTCCTTCCACCGTTAGCCCCCTCTGTCCTTCCTCCTCAAACGTTCCCTTCTCCCCCCCTCCTCCTCGGTTACCCTTCTCCCCCCCTCCTCCTCTCCCCCCCTCCTCCTCGTCACCATCTCTCCCCCCCTCTCCTCGTCACAACTCTCCCCCCCTCCTCCTCGGTCAACCATCTCTCCCCCCCTCCTCAGTCACCCTCTTTCTCTCCCCCCTCCTCAGTCACCCTCTTCTCCCCCCCTCCTCCTCTGTCACCTTTCTCTCCCCACTCCTCCTCTGTCAACCTTCTCTCCCCCCCCTCCTCACTCTGTCACATTCTCCCCCCATCCTCCTCTGTCCCTCTCCCCCCTCCTCCTCTGTCACCTTTCCTCTCCCGCCCCTCCTCCTCTTTCACCTTCGTCTTCTTCCCCCCCTCCTCCTCTGTCCACCGTTCTCCCCCCCTCCTCCTCTGTACACCTCATCCCCCCCTCCTCCTCTGTCAACTTCTTCTCCCCCCTCCTCCTCTGTCCACCTTCTCTCCCCCCCTCCATCCTTTGTCCCTTCTCTCCCCCCCTCCTCCTCTGTCCCTTTATCCCCCCCCCTCCTCCTCTGTTCACCTTATCCCCCCCCCTCCCTCCTCTGTCCCCTTCTTCTCGCCCCCCTCCATCCTCGTCACCTTCTTCTCGCCCCCACCTCCTCCTCTGTCACCTTCCCCCCCCCCTCCTCCTCTGTCACCCTTTCTCCCCCCCCCTCCTCCTCTGTCACCTTCTCCCCCCCCTCCTCCCTCTGTCACCTTCTTCTCCCCCTCCTCTGTCACCTTCTTCTCCCCCTCCTCTGTCACCTTCTTCTCCCCCTCCTCTGTCACCTTCTTCTTCTCCCCCTCCTTGTCACCTTCTTCTCCCCACTCCCTCTGTCACCTTCTTCTCCCCCTCCTCTGTCAACCTTCTTCTCCCCCGCCTCTGTCACCTTCTTCTCCCACCTCTTCTGTCACCTTCTCCCCCCTCCTCTTCACCTTCTTCTTTCTCCCCCTCCTCTGTCACCTTCTCTCCCCTCTGTCACCTTCTTCTCCCCCCCCTCCTCTGTCCCTTCTTCTCCCCCCCTCTCCCCTGTCACATTCTTCATCCCCCCCCTCCTCCTCTGTCAACCTTCTTCTCCCCCCCCTCCTCCTCTGTCACCTTCTCTCCCCCCCCTCCTCCTCTGTCCCTTCTTCTCCCCCCCCCTCCGCTGTACCTTCTCTCCCCCCCCTCCTCCTCTGTCACCTTCTTCTCCCCCCCTCCTCCTCTGTCACCATTCTTCTCCCCCTCCTCCTCCTCTGGCACCTTCTTCTTTCCCCCCCTCCTCTGTCACCTCTCCTCCCCCATCCTCCTCTGTCCCTTCTCCTCCCCCTCCTCCTCTGTCCCTTCTCCCCCCCTACCCTCCTCTGTCACCTTCTCCCCCCCTCACTCCTCTGTCACGCTTCTCCCCCCACTCTCCTCTGTCACCTTCTTCTCCCCCCTCCTCCTCTGTCATCCTTCTTCTCGTCCTCACCCCCCACCTCCTCTGTCCCTTCTTCTCCCCCCCCTCCTCCCTCTGTCACCCCCCCCTCCTCCCTGTCACCGCCCCCCTCCTCCTCTTCACCCCCCCCTCCTCCTCTGTCACCCCCCCCCTCCTCCTCTGTCACCCAACCCACCCCCCCCCTCCTTCCTCTTCACTTCTCCCCCCCCTCCTCCTCTGTGTGTGTGTGTGTGTGGTGTGTGTGTGTGTGTGTGTTGTGTGTGTTAACCTCCTCATGAAAGCACCGTTTACCGCTGGCCAGAAGTGACAAAAGTCACCGTTGATGCTAATTCCAGACTAGATCCAAGACTGTAGTGAGTGATGTGATGTAATCAGGGGCATTAGCCAGGCTGTAGTGGCTGCGTCACCACTGTTTTATCAGACACTCCCGACCCTCCTCCCCTCACTCCTCCTCTTGACTGACTATTACGGAGGCCGCATGCTTCCCAACCGAAATATTTGGGTCAGTTCATGCATACATTGAACATCTTGTGACGTTTGTTGTTCGCTCCAACGTTCCAACACAACACCCTCCCACTTTCCTCCTCCTCCAAACGTTACCCCTTCTCCCCCCTCCTCTCGGTTACCTTCTTCCCCCGCCTCATCCTCCCCCCCCTCCTCTCGGTCACCTCTCTCCCCCCCCCTCCTCCCTCGGTCACCATCTCTCCCCCCCTCCCCTCGGTCACCATCTCGTCCCCCCCCCCCTCCGTCACCATCTCTCCCCCCCTCCTCAGCACTCTTCTCCCCCCCCTCCTCCTCTTCACCTTTCTCCCCCCCCTCCTCTCTGTCACCTTCTCCCCCCTCCTCCTCTTTCACCTTCTCCCCTCCCCCCCCTCCTCCTCCCCTGTCAGACCTTCTTTCCCCCCCCTCCTCCTCTGTCACCTTCTACTCCCCCTCCTCTGGCACCTCTTCTCTTCCCCCTCCTCTGTCACTCTTCTCCCCTCCTCTGTCCCTTTCTCTCCCCCCTCCTCTGTCACTTCCTCTCCCCCTCCTCTTGTCACCTTCTTCTCCCCCTCCTCTTCACCATTCATTTTTCTCCCCCTCCTCTGTCACCTTCTTCTCCCCCCCTCTGTCCACCTCTTCTCCCCCTACCTCTGTCACCTTCTTCTCCCCCTCCTCTGTCAACCTTCTTCTCCCCCCCCTCTGTCACCTCTTCTCCCCCCCTCTGTCACCATTCTTCTCCCCCCCCTCTTCACCTTCTTCTCCCACCCCTCTGTCACACGTTCTTCCTCCCCCCCCCTCTGTCCACCTTCTGCTCCCCCCCCTCTGTCACTCCTTTTCTCCCCCCCTCTGTCACCTTCTTCTCCCCCCCCTCTGTACCTTCTCCCCCTCCTCTGTCACCTTCTTCTCCCCCTCCTCTGTCACCTTCTTCTCCCCCTCCTCTGTCACCTTCTCCCCCTCCTCTGTCACCTTCTTCTCCCCCTCCTCTGTCACCTTCTTCTCCCCCTCCTTCTTCACCCTTCTTCTTCATCTCCCCTACTCTGTCACCTTCTTCTCCCCCTCCTCTAGTCCACCTTCTGTCTCCCCCTTCCTCTTCACCTTCTCCCCGCCTCTGTCACTTTCTTCTCCCCCGTCCTCTGTCACCTTTCTTCTCCACCTTACACTGTCACTTCCTTCTCCCCCTCTGTCACCTCTTCTCCCCCTCTGTCAACCTTTCTTCTCCCCCTCTGTCACCTTCATTCTCCCCCTCTGTCACCTTCTCTCCCCCTCCTCTGTCGCCTCTTCTCCCCCTCCGCTGTCACCTTCTTCTCCCCCCCTCCTCCTCTTCACCATTCTCTCCCCCCCCTCCTCCTCTGTCACCTTCTTCTCCCCCCTCCTCCTCCCTGTCCCACCTTCTTCTCCCCCCCTCCTACTCTGTCACCTTCTTCATCCCCCCCCTCCCTCTCTGTCACCTTCTCCTCCCCCTCCTCCTCTGTCACTTCTCCTCCCCCCCCCCGTCCTCCTCTGTCACCATTCTTCTCCCCCCCCTCCTCCTCTGTTCACTCTTCTCCCCGCCCTCCTCCTCTGTCACCTTCTTCTCCCCCCCCCTCCTTCCTCTGTCCCTTCTTTCTCCCCCCCTCCTCCTCTTTCACCTTCTTCTCCCCCCCCTCCTCCTCTGTCCCCTTCGCTCCCGCCCCTCCTCCTCTGTCACCTTCTTCTCCCCCCCCTCCTCCTCGGTCACCTTCTTCTCCCCCCCTCCTCCTCTGTCACACCTTCTTCTCCCCCCCTCCTCCTCTGTCACCTTCTTCTCCCCCCCTCCTCCTCTGTCCACCTTCTTCTCCCCCCCTCCTCCTCTGTCGACCTTCTTCTTCTTCTCCCGCCCCCCTCCTCCTCTGTCACCTTCTTCCCCCCCCTCCTCCTCTGTCACTCTCTCCTCCCCCCTCCTCCTCTGTCACCTATCCCCCCCCTCCTCCTCTGTCACCTTATCCCCCCCTCCTCCTCTGTCACCTTCTCTCTCCCCCCCTCCTCCTCTGCACCTTCTCCCCCCCTCCTCCTCTGTCACCTTCTCCCCCCCCTCCTCCTCTGTCAGCCTTCTCCCCCCCTCCTTCCTCTGTCACCTTATCCCCCCGTCCTCCTCTGTCACCTTATCCCCCACTCTCCTCGTCCACCTTATCCACCCATCCTCCTCTGTCACCTTATCCCCCCCTCCTCTGTCCCCTTATCCCCCCCCTCCTCCTCTGTCACCTATCCCCCCCTCCTCCTCTGTCAACCCCTTATCCCCCCCTCCCCTCTGGTCACCTTATCCCCCTCCTTCTCTGTCACCTTCTCTCCCCCCTCCTCCTCTGTCACCTTCTTTCCCCCCGTCCTCCTCTGTCACTTCTTCTCCCCCCCGCCTCCTCTGTCACCTTCTCCCCCCCTCCTCCTCTTTCACTCTCCCACCCTGCCTCCTCTGTCACCTTCTCCCCACCTCCTCCTCTGTCCCTTCTCCCCCCTCCTCTCTGTCGCCTTTCTCCCCCCCTCCTCCTCGGTCACCTTCTTCCCCCCTCCTCCTCTGTCAACCTTCTCCCCCCCCTACCTCTGTCACCATTCTCCCCCCCCCCCTCCTCTGTCCTCTCCCCCCGCACCTCCTCTCCTCCCCTGTCACCTTCTCTCCCCCCCGCCTCCATCAGTTACCTTCTCCCCCCCTCCTACTTCGGTTACCTTCTCCCCCCCTCCTCTTCGGTACCTTCTCCTCTCCTCTTCCCCCCCCTCCTCCCCTCTGGTTACCTTCTCCCGCCCTCCCCTCCTCTCCCGCCCTCTCCTCTCTCCTACCTTCTCTCGTCCACATCGTTCAAGGCGTCGGCCGCTCCATCGTGCTGATCTCTTCATAGTCTGGAACTTCAGGAAGCCGTTCACCCCCGTGACCTGTCATCGATCACTACATCATTCAAAGTACTGTGCACGTCATTCTGTATGTCTGTATTGTTATATATATCTATATATATATATAATATATATATGCCAATTAATTACTTACAATCATACAATGTGATTTTCCTGGATTTTTGTTTAGATTCCGCTTCTCACGAGTTTGAAGTGTACCTATGATAAACTTACAGACCTCTACATGCTTTTGTAATTAGGAAAACCTGCAAAACTCGGCAAGTGTATCAAATACTTGTTCTCCCCACTGTAATTATATGCGTGCATCCGTGTGTTATATGTGTGTGTCTGCGTGTGTGTTGTCTGGCGTGTGGCGAACCATGAGGTAGATGAGGGATGTTGCTATGGTCTCAGAGAGAAGGCGTTTGGACCGCGGGGTGCTGGAGGCAGCTTCCCTCATAACACAGGAGCAGTTCTCAACGGTCACTGAAAACAGAGAGAGTGAGAGACGAGAGAGCACCGAATCATTCCCAGGCTGTTACGTTCCCCTGACGGCCACACTATGAACCTATATCGTCAGTATTCACCGAGGAAAGAGATTAATACCAGTATAGACATGATCCATCCGTCTGGCTGGTACGTTGAAATCAACCACACAACACCTGTTGATGATATGGTCCATGGTGACCTTTATTGAATCACCAGTAGACCTGGTCTAGTTAAAATCTTCTACCACACCCAGCCATCAAGACTCCTGAACATCTATCAAACGGCTACCCAGACTAATTTGCCGTGGCCTCCCTCCCTCTCGTCCACCCACCTGCTACTCTGTTTGTCATCTATGCATAGTCACATTAACACCTCTACCTACTGTACATAGCTACTTCAACTAACCGTGCCCCCGCACAATGACTCGTATCGTACCCGCCTGTAATGGTTTTTGTTATTTTACGCATGCTCTTTAATTATTTATTATTCTTATCTGTACTTTTTTTTTGGAAACTGCTTGTTGGTTAAGGGCTTGTGGTAATTCGAGCATTTCCCCACCTGTTTGTATTCAGGCATTTCACTGTCAGTCTAACTACACCTGTTTGTATTCCAGCATTCACTGTGGGGTCTACTACACCTGTTGTATTCAGCATTTCACTGTAAGGTCTCTAACACCTGTTGTATTCAGGCATTTCCCTGTAGGTCTGCTACACTGTTGTATTCAAGCATTTCACTGTAAGGTCTACTACCACCTGTTGTATTCAGCATTTCCTGATGAGGTCTGCTACCACCTGTTGTTTCAGCGATTTCACTGTAAGGTCTACTACACCTTTGTATTCAGCATTTTACTGTAAGTTCTACTACACCCTGTTATTCAGCATTTCACTGTGAGGTCTGCTACACCTTTGTATTCAGCATTTCACTGTGAGGTCTACTACACTGTTGTATTCAGCATTTCACTTAGGTCCTACTACAACCTGTTTGTTATTCAGCATTTCACTGTGAGGTTTACCTACTACACCTGTTTGTATTCAGCTTTCCACTGTGAGGTCTACTACACCCTGTTGTATTCAGCATGTTCACGTGAGGTCTAGCTACACCTTGTTGTATTCAGCATTTCACTGTGAGGTCTCACACCTGTTGTATTCAGCATTTCACTGGGAGTCTACTCTCACCTGTTGTAATTCAGCTTTCAACTGTGAGGGTCTACTACACCTGTGGTATTCAAGCATGTTCACTGTGAGGTCTACTTACACCTGTTGTATTCAAGCATTTTCCACATGTAAGTCTACTACAACCTGTTGTATTCAGCTTTACTGAGGTCTACTACACCTGTTGTATTCAGCATTTCACTGTAAGGTCTACTACAACCTGTGTGTATTCAGCATTTCACTGTGAGTCTACTACAACCTGTTGTATTCAGCATTTCACTGTGAGTCTACTACACCTGTTTTATCAGCATTTTCACTGTGAGGTCTACTACACCTTTGTATTCTCAGCATTTCACTGTGAGGTCTACTACATCTGGTTGTATTCAGCTTTCACTGTGAGGTTCTACTGCACCTGTTGTATTCAGCATTTCACTGTAGGTCTACTACACCTTGTTGTATTTCAGCATTTCACTGTGAGGTCTACTACACCTGTTGTATTCATCTATTTCACTGTGAGGTCTACTAAACCTGTTTGTAGTTCAGCATTTCACTGTGTGAGGTCCTACTACCCTGTTTATTCAGCATTTCACTGTAATGTCTACTACACCTGTTGTATTCAGCATTTCACTGTAAGGTCTACTACACCTGCGGTATTCACTTTCACGTAGTCTACTACACCTGTTGTATTCTCATTTCACTGTGAGGTCTAGCTACACGTTGTATTCATCAGTTCACTGTGAGGTCTACTACACCTGTTTGTATTCAGCATTTCACTGTGAGGTCTACTACACTGTTGTATAGGCACATGTGACTATAAAATTGATTTGAAATAACCTGAGACAACTATATAGGATACAGCTGACGGGCAACGTTTTGGTTTGGTGTTAGTTTTCTTTATCTAACACTGTTGCGTGGTTGTGTGTTAAGGGCGATATGGTTCCCATTTCCATGAAGGTAAATAAGGTAAAAAAAAAAAAGTCAATACATTTTAAACAGCTAAATCTATGAAATTCAGGGCTTGTGAAGTTATACCTCTGTCTAATATAAGCTTCCAACACACTAATATGTCATTTTTATCAAAATATTTTTGGACGCGAGGTTTGATTTTGTTGTTGCATAATCAGTGATCTGGCCTTCCTAAGCCTGTCCTATGATACTTCCCCTTTTTGTTCAATTGTAAAACTGAATCATGCATAATGAACATTCACTAAAAGTGACTAACTTTATTGTACCAGAACATGATCTATTGCTAGCTACAAGGTAGAACAGTTGACTAGGTATGACCAACACCCTTCTGTCTGTCTGTCTGAACATCGTGCTAGCCCTGTCCCAATTGTTCAGTATGTTGAAATTCAAGTGCCCCACCTCATCCCTCTGGATAACAGTTGCCATATATATATATATATATATATATTATATTATATATATATATATATATATTATACACACATATATATATACACACATATATATATACACACATATATTAATATATATAACACACACATATAATAATATATATATACAATATACCCATATATACATACTATACACATCTATACATATACACACATGTATATACTATACACACATGTTATTCTATACATTTGTGTAATATGTTATATGTGTATATACGTATGATACACATATATACATATACACACAGGTATATGGTATATACATTGTGTAATATGTATATATGTGTTATACATATATACACATATATACATATACAACATGTCTAACATATACCCACACTATATAGACATATATACACGCATATATAACTAATATACACACAGGTATATATATATATATCTGTGGTGTATATATATATATATATAGTGTGTATATATTGTATATATTGTGTGGTATAGTAATGTATATATGTTGTGTGTATTGTATATCCATGTGTGTATATGTATATATGTGTATATCTGTATATATGTGTATATATGTAATATATATAAAGAAAAGTATATATGTGTGTGTGTGAATATATATCTATATATATGTGTGTATTATATATGTGTGTATATAATATAATGTATGTATATATATATAATATATATATACTATATATATATATATATATATATCATATAATATTGCAACATTGTTATTTCAGAGAGTGAGGTGGGCCACTTGATTTCACCCATCTGAACAAAGTGGACAGGCTAGCACGCTGTTCATACAACAGACTAATGGTGTGGTCAATACCTAGTCAACTGTTTTTTTCTACCTTGGTTTATAGCATTAAGATCCCATGTTCTGCTACCTACGTTAGTCACTTTTAGTGAATGTTCATTATGCCTGATTTATTACAATTGGAACACAAAGGGGATTCTCATAAGACAGGTTAGTCAGGCAGATCACTGATTATTTACAACACAAAACATCTGGTTAAAATATTTGATAACAATTGAAATTATTAGTGTTGTTGGAGGCTTCTATTTAGCAGAGGTTAACTTCACAAGCCCTGATTCATTAGATTATAGCTGTTTAAAATGTATTTGACTTTTTTTTTTTACCTTTATTACCTCTGAAATTTGTACCATATCGCCCTTAACCCACCACGGCAACAGTGTTAGGATAAGAAACTAACACCAACCAAACTTTGCCCGCATCTGTTTATCTTATCATATTTTGTCTCAGGTTATTTCAATCAAATTTTATTTAGTCACATGTGCCTAATCAACTAGGGTAGTAGACTCACAGTGAATGCTGAATACAACTGTGTAGTATACCTCAACAGTGCCTATGCTGAATCCATACAGTTGTAGTAGACCTCACAGTGAATGCGAATACAACAGGTGTAGTAGACCTTACCGTGAAATGCTGATACAGCAGGTGGTATTTTAAAGTAGTCCCCTTACAGTGAATGCTGAAACAACAGTGTAGTGACCTTACAGTTGAAATGCGGATACAACAGGTGTAGTAACCTCACAGTGAATGCTGAATACAACAGTGTAGTAGACCTCACAGTGAAATGCTGAATACAACAGGTGTAGTAGACCCTCCACAAGTGAAATGCTGAATACAACAGGTGTAGTAGCCTCACAGTGAAATGCTGACTACACAGGTGATATTAACCTCACAGTGAATGCTGAATACAACCGGTGTAGTAAACTCACAGTGGAATGCCTGATACAACAGGTGTAGTAGACCTCACAGTGAATGCTGATTACAACAGGTGTAGTAGACCTCACAGTGAAATGGCTGATACCACAGTGTAGTAGACCTCACAGTTAATGGCTGAATACACCAGGTGTAGTAGACCTTACAGTGAACATGCTGAATACAACAGGTGTAGTAGACCTTACGTAAATGACTGAATACAAAATGTGTAGTGACTTTACAGTGAAATGCTGATACAACGTGTAGTATACCATCCAGTGAAATTCTGAATACGCATGTGTAAGTAGACCTCACAGTGAAATGCTGCATACACAGGTGTAGTAGACCTCACAGTGAAATGCTGAATCCAACAGTGGTAGTAGACCTCACAGTGAATGCTGAATCGCAACAGGTGTAGTAGACTCACAGTGATGCTGATACAACAGGTGTAGTAGACCTCACATTGAAATGCTGAATACAACAGTGTAGTAGACCCACCGTGAAATGCTGAATACAACGGGTTGTAGACCTCAAAGTGAAATGCTTGAATACAACAGGTGTAGTACCTCACAGTGAAATGCTGAAATACACAGCTGTAGCAGACTCCTCACAGGGAATGCGATCAACAGGTGTAGTAGACCTTACAGTGAATGCTGATACAACAGTGTAGTAGACTTACAGTGAAATCTGAATACAAGGTGTAGCTAGACCTCACATGAAATGCTGAATACAACATGTGTAGTAGACTTGACAGTGAAATGCTGAATACACAGGTGTAGCAGACCTCAACAGTGAAATGCTGAATACACAGGTGTATAGACTTACAGTGAATGCTTGAATACACAGGTGTATTAGACCGCACAGTGCATGCTGAATACTAACAGGTTAGGAGACCTGACAAGTGAAATGCTGATACAACAGGTGTGAATGCTGACTTACATCCCTTACCAACATGCAGTTTTAAAACAAAAAAAGAGTACAGATAAAAAGAATAATAATAAATTAAAGAGCAGCAGTAAAATAACCAAACATATACAGGGGGTCCGATCCAGAGTCATTGTGCGGGGGCCCGGTTATTGACTTAGTATGTCCATGTAGTTAGAGTGTTAATGTGACTAGCATAGCTGACAACATAGTAGCCGTGGTGTAGTAGAGAGCGAGGGAGGCACGGCAAATAGTCTGGTAGCCTTTTGACTAGATGTTTCAGGAGTCTTATGGCTTGGGGTATAAGATTTACCTAGCCAGGTCTTTACTGGGTATTCAGATAGTCACCATGGGACCATCATAACAGTGTGTTGGGTGAATTTCACGTACCAGCCAGACGGATGGATCATGTCTATCCTGGTATTAATCTCTTTCCGCGTGAATACTGACCGACTATGGGGTTCATAGTGTTGCCGTCAGTGGAAACGTACAGCCTGGGATGATTGGTGTGCTCTCTCTTCCCCCTCTCTCTCTCTCTCTTTTTCAGGTTACCGTTTAGACTTCCTTCCTGGGTGTTCTGACGGTAAACGGACGGCGCCTCCAGCACCCCGTGCGGTCCAAACGCCTTCTCTCTGACGACCATAGCAACATCCTCATCTACCTCACTGTACGCACACGCAAGACACACCACACGCAGACACACCATATAAACACACAGGTGCACGCACATATACAGTGGGGAGAACACGTATTTGATACAGTTTTTTTTCTGCCGATTTTTGCAGTTTTCCTACTTACAAGCAGTAAGAGGTCTTTACTTTTTATCATAGGTACACTTCAACTGTGAGAGACGGAATCTAAAACAAAATCCAAAAATCAATTGTATGATTTTTAGTATTAATTGGCATCTAATAGATATATATATATATATATATATATATACACATACATACATACAGATGCGTGCACCGTACTTTGAAGGATGTAGTTGATTATTGACAGTCACGGTGGGACGGCTTTCCTGAAGTTCCAGGACTCTTACGAGATCAGCAACGTGGAGCTGGCCGACGCCTTTGAACGATGTGGAACGAAGAGAAAGTATTAGAGAGGAAGAGGTGGGGAGGAGGAGGAGGGCGGAGAAGGTAACCAGAAAGGATGCGGAGGGGGGATCGGGAGGAGAAGGTACCAAGAGGTGGTGGGAAAGGTAACCGAGAGGAGGGGGGGAAGGTAACTGAGGAGGCGGGGGAGGAGAGAGGTGACAGGGGAGGAGAGAGGGGGGGGGGAGAAGTGACAGAGGAGGGGGGGGGAGAAGGTTCAGCGAGGGGGGAGAAGGTGACAGAGGCGGAGGGGGGAGAAGGTGACAGAGAGGAGGGGGGAGAAGGTGACAGAGGAGGAGGGGGGAGAAGGTGACAGGAGGAGGAGGGGGGGAGAAGTGAAGAGGAGGAGGGGGGGAGAAGGTACCGAGGAGGAGGGGGGAAAGGTGACAGAGGAGGAGGGGGAGAAGAAGGTGACAGAGGAGGAGGGGAGAAGGTGACAGAGGAGTCTGGGGGATAATAAGGTGACAGAGATAGGAGGTTATAAGGTCAGAGGAGGAGGGGGGATAAGGTTGACGAGGAGGAGGTGGGAAAGGTGACAGAGGAGGAGGGGGGATAAGGTGACAAGAGGATGAGGGGGGTATAAGGTGACAGAGGAGGAGGGTGGGATAACGGTGACGAGGATGAAGGGGGGATAAGTTGACAGGAGGAGGAGGGGGGGATAAGGTGCAGAGGAGGAGGGGGGAGAAGTGGACAGAGGGGAGGGGGGGAGAAGTGACAGGGATGAGTGGGGAGAAGGTGACAGAGGCGGAGGGGGGGAGAAGTTGACAGAGGAGGAGGGGGGGATAGGTGACAGAGGAGGAAGGGGGGGATAAGGTGACAGAGGAGGAGGGGGGGATAAATAAGGTGACAGAGAGAGGGGGGAAAGCAGGTGACAAGAAAAAAAAGAAAGGATGAGGTGGGAGAAGAAGGTTGAAAGAGAGAGGGGAGGGAGAAGAATGTGACAGAGGGGAGGGGGGGAGAAGAAGTGACAGGGAGGAGGGGGGGGAGAAGAGTGACAGAGAGAGGGGGGGGAAAGAAGGTGACAGAGGAGGAGGGGGGAGAGAAGTGACTTAGAGGAGGGGGGGAGAAGAAGGTACAGAGGAGGGAGGGGGGGAGAAGACTGTGAAGAGGAGGAGGGGGGGGAGAAGAAGGTGACAGAGGAGAGGCGGGGAGAAGAAGGTGACAGAGAGGAGGGGGGGGAGCAGAAGGTGACGAGGAGGAGGGGGGGGAGAAGAAGGTGACAGAGAAGGAGGGGGGGGAGAAGGTGAATCAGAGGAGGAGGGGGAAAGAGAAGAGTGACAGAGGAGGAGGGGGGGGAGAAGAAGTGACAGATGAGGGGGGGGGGGAGAAGAAGGTGACAGGAGAGGGGGTGGAGAAGAAGGTGACAGAGGAGAGGTGGGGGAGAAGAAGGTGACGAGGGGGAGGGCATAGTGGAGAATAAGTTGACAGAGGAGGGGGAGAGAAGGTGACAGAGGAGGGGAGAAGAGGTGACAGAGGGGGAAGAGAAGGTGACAGGAGGTGAGAAGAAGGTGACAGAGGGGAGAAGAGTGACAGAGGGGAGAAGAAGGTGACAGAGGGGAGAAGAAGGTGACAGAGTAGGGGGAGAATAAGGTGACGAGAGGGGAGACGGTGATCAAGAAGGAGGGGGAGAAGAAGGGACAGAGAGGGGGAGAAGAAGGTGACAGAGAGGGGGAGAAGAAGATGACGAGGAGGGGGAGAAGAAGTGACAGAGGAGGGGGAAAGAAGGTGACAGAGAGGGGGAGAAGAAGGTGACAGAGAGGGGGAGAAGAGGTGCAGAGAGGGGGAGAAGAAAAGGGGACAGAGGAGGGGGAGAAGGTGACAGAGGGAGGGGGAGAAGAAGGTGACGAGGGGGGGGAGAGAAGGTGACAGAGGGGGGGAGAGAAGTGACAGAGGGGGGGAGAGAAGTGACAGAGGGGGGGAGAAGAAGGTGACAGAGGGGGGGGAGAAGAGGTGACATAGGGGGGGAGAAGAAGGTGACAGAGGGGTGGGAGAAGAAGGTGACAGAGGAGGAGGGAGAAGAAGGTGCAGAGGAGGGGGAGAAGAAGGTTACCAGAGAGGGGGAGAAGAGGTGACAGAGGAGGGGGAGAAGAAGGTACAGGAGGAGGGGATAGAAGGATGATCAGAGGAGGGGGAGACGAGGTGACAGAGATGTGGGAACGAGGTGCAGAGGAGGGGAGAAGAAGGTGACGAGTAGGGGAGAAGAAGGTGACAGAGGAGGGGGAGGAGAAGTACCGAGAGAGGGGTGGAGAAGTGACAGAGGAGAGGGGGGAGAAGGTGACGAGGAGGAGGGGGGAAAAGGTGACAGAGGCAGTAAGGGGGGGAGAAGGTGACAGAGGAGAGGGGGGTAGTAAGGTGACTAGGAGGGGGTGAGAGATGGTGACTGAGGAGGGGGGAGAGATGGTGAACGCGGAGGAGGGGGGAGAGATGGTGACCGAGGAGAGGGGGGAGAGTATGGTGACCGGGAGGATGTTGGGAGGAGAGGGGGGAAAGGTAACCGAGGATGAGGGGGGGAGAAGGTAACGTTGGAGGAGAGAGGACCAGAGGGGGTAACGTTGGAGGGACGACAAAAACGTCACAATGTCATGTATGCATGAACTGTAAACCACAACTATTTCGGTTGGAGCATTGCGCCCCTTAATAGTCGTCAAGAGGAGGAAAGTGAGGGGGAGGTAGGGAGTGTCTGTAAAACGTGGTGACGCCAGCCACTACAGCCTGGCTAATGCCCTGATTACACACATTCACGTCCTAAGTCTTGATTCTGTCCTAATTAGCATCATCTGTGACGTTGTCACCTCTGCCTAGCGGTGGCTTTCATGAGGAGGTTTAACACCCCCACACACGCACACACACACACACACACACACACACACCCAGAGGAGGAGGGGGGGGAGAAGTGACAGAGGAGGAGGGGGGGTGACAGAGAGGAGGGGGGGTGACAGAGAGGAGGGGGTGGTGCAGAGGATGAGGGGGGTGACCAGAGGAGGGGGGGTGTGACAGAGGAGGAGGGGGACGAAGAGGTGACAGAGGAGGAGGGGGCGGGAGAAGACGGTGAATAGGATAGGGGGGGAAGAAGGTGACAGAGAGGAGGGGGGGAGAAGGTGACAGAGAGGAGGGGGGGAGAAGTGACAAGGCGGAGGGGGGGAGAAGGTGACAGAGGAGGTGGGGAAGGGAAGTGACAGAGGAGGAAGGGGAGGAGAAAGGTGACCAGAGGCGGAGGGGAGCAGAAGGTGACAGGGAGATGATGGGGAGAAGAAGGTGACAGAGGAGGAGGGGGGGGAAGAAAGAAGGTGAAAAAGGATGATGTGGGGGAGACGAAGGTGGCAGAGGATGAGGGGGGGGAGAGAGGTGACAGAGGAGGGGGGGGGGAGAAGAAGGTGACAGAGGATGATGGGGGGAGAAGAGGGACAGAGGAGGAGGGGGGGGAGAAGGAGGTGACAGAGAGGAGGGGGGGGAGAAGAATGTGACAGAGGACGGGGTGGAGAGGAGTTGACGAGGGGGAGAAGAAGGTGACAGAGGGGGGAAGCGAGGTGGGCAAGAGGAGGTGGAGAAGAAGGTGACAGAGGAGGGGAGTGAAGAAGGTGACAGCGGAGGGGAGAAGAAGGTGACCGAGGAGGGGGAGTAAGAAGGTGTGACAGAGAGGGGAGAAGAAGGTGACGAGGAGGGGGAGAAGATTTGACAGAGGAGGGGAGAAGAAGGTGCAAGAGGGGGAGAAGAAGGTGACAGAGGAGGGGGAGAAGAAGGTGACAGAGGATGAGGGGGGGGAGAGTTGACAGCGGAGGGGGGAGGGGGGGGAGAAGGTGACAGAGAGGAGGTGGGGGGTAAGGTGCAGAGGAGGAGGGGGGGAGAGAAGGTACAGAGTAGCGGGGGGGAGACGAAGGTGCAGAGGCTGAGGGGGGGATAAGGTGACAGATGAGGGGGGGGGATAAGGGTACAAGGAGGGAGGGGGGGAGAAGAAGGTGACAGAGTAGTAGGTTGGGGCGAAGAAGGTGACAGAGGAGCGGGGGGGAGAAGAAGGTGACAGAGGAGAGGGGGGGGAAGGTGACAGAGGCAGGCAGGGGGGAGAGGGACAGAGGAGGAGGGGGGGAGAAGGTGCCAGGAGGAGGGGGGGAGAAGTGACAGAGGTGGAGGGGGGGAAAGGTGACAGAGGAGGAGGGGGGGAGCAGGTGAAGAGGAGTAGGGGGGAGAAGCAAGGTGGCCAGAGGAGTGAGGGGGGAGAAGAGGGTGACAGAGGAGGAGGGGGGAGAAGATGGTGCACTGAGGAGGGGTGGAGAAGATGTGTGACTGCGAGGGGGGTAGAGATGGAGACCGGGATGATGTGGGGAGGATTTGCCCGCTGAGGCTGGGGGAGAGATGGTGACCGAGGAGGAGTGGGGGAGGAGAGGGGGGTAGGTACCGGAGGAGGAGGGGGGGAGAAGGTAACGTTGGAGGAGGAGGACAGAGGGGGTAACGTTGGAGGACGAACAAAAAACGTCACAAAATGTCATGTATGCATGAACTGTACCCAACTATTTCGGTTGGGAAGCATGCGGCCTCCTTAATAGTCAGTCAAGAGGAGGAAGTGAGGGGGGAGGTGAGGGAGTGTCTGATAAAACCGTGGTGACGCCAGCCACTACAGCCTGGCTAATGCCCTGATTACACACATTCACTCACTACAGTCTTGATCTGTCTAATTAGCATCACTGTGACTTTGTCACCTTCTGGCCAGCGGTGCTTTCATGAGGAGGTTAAACCCACCGACACCCACACACACACACCACCCACCACACACACACACACACACACACTCCAGGATAACAGGACGTGGGAACATAAGTAGCTCTGTCCTATTTTGGCTAGCTCTGCTGTTTCTAGCTGAATTTGTCCATTTAGCTAGCTTGCTGTTGCTAGCTGAATTTGTCCTATTTAGTTAGCTTGCTGTTGCTATCTAATTTGTCCTATTTACTAGCTTGCTGTTTGCTGATCTAATTTGTTCTATTTAACTAGCTTGCCGTTGCTAGGCTATTTGTCCTATTTAAACAAAAAACAAAAAAAAAACAAAAAAAAACAACTAGCTTTGTGCCGTTGTCTAGCTAGCTTGCTGTTTGCTAGCTAATTTGTTCCTATTTAACTAGTCTTGCTGTTGCTAGCTATTTGTCCTATTAGCTAGCTTTGCCTGTTGCTAGCTAATTTGTCCTATTTAAACTAGCTTGCTGTTGACATAGATACTTTGTCCTATTTCGCTAGCTTGCTGTTGCTACTAATTTGGTCTATTTTATCTAGCTTGCTGGTTGCTAGCTAATATTTTCCTATTTGCTAGCTTGCTGTGCTAGCTAATTTGTCCCTATTTAGCTATCTTGCTGTTGCTAGCTAATTGTCCTATTTAGCTAGCTTGCTGTTGCTAGTAATTTGTCCTATTTAGCTACTTGCTGTTGCTAGCTAATTTGTCCTATTTAACTCTTGCTGTTGCTAGCTAATTTGTCTGGGATATAAAAATTGGTTGTTATTTTTACCTGAACATGCACAAAGTCCTCTACTCCGACAATTAATCCACACATAAAAACGGTCAACCGACTCGTTTCTAGTCTCTCTCCTCCTTTCAGGCTTGTTCTTCTTGAACTTATATGGTGATTGGATCTAACTTTCATAGTGTTACCACTAAGACCGACATGTAATGTAACAAATGTGGAAGTCAGGGGTCTGAATACTTAGCAAATGCACTGTATTTATTGGACTGGGACGCTAAAAACCACAGAATCTTGAAAAAATATGAGTGTGAATGTTTAGGGCCAAATATCATACCCCCACGCCATGCTACACTCACACCAGTACATACAGGGGAAGTTCGCCTACACCCAAGACATGCTACCTCCTCACCCTTACAATAACAGGGAGGTTAGCATACACCCAAGCCATGCTAACCTCTCACCATTACAATAACAGGGGAATTTAACATACCCCCAAGCCATGCTAACCTCTCACCATTACAATAACAGGGGAATTTAACATATCCCCAAGCCATGCTAACCTCTCACCATTACAATAACAGGGGAATTTAACATACCCCCAAGCCATGCTAACCTCTCACCATTACAATATCAGGGGATTAGCATACCCCCAAGCCTATGCTAACCTCTCACCATTACACTATCAGGGGAAGTAGCATACCCCAAGACATGCTTACTCTCACCATTACAATAACAGGGGAATTTAGCATACCCCCAAGCCATGCTAACCTCTCACCATTACAATATCAGGGGAAGTTAGCATACCCCCAAGCCATGCTAACCTCTCACCATTACAATAACAGGGGAATTTAGCATACCCCCAAGCCATGCTAACCTCTCACCATTACAATAACAGGGGAAGTTAGCATACCCCCAAGACATGCTAACCTCTTACCATTACAATAACAGGGGAGGTTAGCATGTCTTGGGGGTTTGATATTTATGCCTCTGTAACATTCTCATTCATTCAGGACTATCTGTAATCATGGTGGCATCCACATTAAATGTAGAAGTGTTCAGAATCCTATTGTATTCTTATTTACATTAAAATTACACAATACATTATTTACCATTCATTTCTGTTGGGCACAAAATAATCTGAACCACCAAACCCACAGACAAAGGGCAATCCAACAAGTTTGTAGAGTCACAAGCTGGATGTAGTCACTGTCTGCTAGGAATATGGGACCGAATACTCAACTTTGTCGCCTCATAAGACATTTGATCTCAAATTCAAAATGCTGGAGTATAGAGACAATTTACGTTTTGGCTTGCATCTGTCACATAATAATGTGTCTGTGTCTGTCTGTCTGTTGTGTTTTACAGGTACAATGGCGCTGTTCATTATTGAATCTTGTCAGGAGCCGCCCATGTATGTAGATTCTACTCTCCTAACCTCATGGCCCTGGCCTCCAGTCAAGTTGGAGAAGATTCCCTGTCGGTAAGTAACCAGAACATACACCTGGCCTCCAGTCAAGTAGGAGTAGTAAGATGGTGTTGACATGGTAGTAGCTCCATGTTGTCCTCTAAGTTGGTGTTAACAATCCTCGCTCCGATCGTCTCCATACAACCGCTTTACCTACAACCGCTGTGATTATCATTGAACGTTTGAACATCTTAAAGAACGATCTGACCTTAATGGCCATGTACTCTGTTATAATCTCCACCCGGCACAGCCAGAAGAGGACTGGCCACCCCTCAGAGCCTGGTACCTCTCTAGGTTTCTTCCTAAGTTCAAGCCTTTCTAGGGAGTTTTTTTCCCTAGCCACCGTGCTTCTACACCTGCATTGCTTGGTGTTTGGGGTTTTAGGCTGGGTTTCTGTATAATCTGCTGATGTAAAAAGGGCTTCCTCAATACATTAGATTCGATAAGAGTTCCTATGTATTAAACAGCATTTATTGTTCTGTTATTCCAGCACCAGCCAGACCTGGCCATCGGGGTCCACCTGATGGACAGGTATACATTCTACCTGTTGGAGTTTCTAGAGGATATTCACCCTGCTAGCACCGCTAACATGAATGATCTGGTGAGTCTCTCGCACGCTCTCCACCTCTCTTTGGCCCTTCTCTGGTTGTGGGGTTAGTCCTAAAGGGGGTAAAGGTGGGGTTAGTCCTAAAGGGGGTAAAGGTGGGGTTAGTCCTAAAGGGGGTAACGGTGGGGTAGTCCAAATGGGGTAAACGGTGGGGTAGTTCCTAAAGGGGGTAACGGTGGGGTTAGTCCTAAAGGGGGTAACGGTGGGGTTAGTCCTAAAGGGGGTAACGGTGGGGTTTAGTCCCTGAGGGGGTGAAGGTTGGGGTAGTCCTAAGGGGGTGAAGGGGGGGTTAGTCCTAAAGGGGGTAACGGTGGGTTAGTCTTAAGGGGTAACGGTGGTGTTCGTCTTAAGAGGGGTACCGGTGGGTTAGTCTTAAAGGGGGTAAAGGGGGGTTAGTCCTTTGGACAGAAGACCAGATCTTCCAACCGGAGGGGGAGTGGCATCTTTACCAGGATCACCTTTAGTGCTCGCTTGTCTCCTTCGTCTTGATACCGAGAGGGGCCTCTTGAGACCTGATGGGGGAAGAGACGGGGTGACTTGAGAACTATTTGGGGGGGAATCAGCGGAGTCTTGAGACCTGATTGGGGGGGAGAGACGGGGCGTCTTGAGACCTGATGGGGCCCTGGTCATAAGTAGTGCATCGTATAGGGAATAGGGTTCCATTTGAGATGTGAGACCGTGTTTAGAGAACCCTGCTGTAAAACCTAGAGAACCCTGCTGTAAAACCTAGAGAACCCTGCTGTAAAACCTCCTAGAGTTGGGTTTGATAAAGATTTATTTGACAGTTGTGTTCCAGTTTAAGGTGTCTCCTAATAGTCAGTGTGTTCCAGTTTAAGGTGTGTCCTAATAGTCTGTGTGTGTTCCAGTTTAAGGTGTGTCCTAATAGTCAGTGTGTTCCAATTTAAGGTGTGTGCCTAATAGTCCAGTGTGTTCAGTTTTAAGGTTGTCCCCTAATCGTCGTGTGTTTCCCAGTTTAAGGTGTGTCCTAATAGTCAGTGTGTTCCAGTTTAAGGTGTGTTCTAATAGTCAGTGTGTTCCAGTTTGTGTCTCCTAATAGTCAGTGTGTGTTCCAGTTTAAGGTGTGTCCTAATAGTCAGTGTGTTCCAGTTTAAGGTGTGTCCTAATAGTCTGTGTGTGTTCCAGTTTAAGGTGTGTCCTAATAGTCAGTGTGTTCCAGTTTAAGGTGTGTCCTAATAGTCTGTGTGTGTTCCAGTTTGTGTCTCCTAATAGTCAGTGTGTTCCAGTTTGAGGTGTGTCCTAATAGTCAGTGTGTGTTCCAGTTTAAGGTGTGTCCTAATAGTCAGTGTGTTCCAGTTTGTGTCTCCTAATAGTCAGTGTGTTCCAGTTTGTGTCTCCTAATAGTCAGTGTGTTCCAGTTTAAGGTGTGTCCTAATAGTCTGTGTGTGTTCCAGTTTTAAGGGTGTTGTCCTAATAGTCAGTGTTGTTTCCTGTTTAAGGTGTGATCCTAATAGTCATAGTGTGTCCAGTTTTAAGGTGTGGTCCCTTAATATGTCGTGTGTGTTCCAGTTTAAGTGGTGTCCCTAATATGTCAGTGTGTGTTTCCAGTTTAAGGTGTGTCCTAATAGTCAGTGTGTGTTCCAGTTTAAGGTGTGTCCTAATAGTCAGTGTGTGTTCCAGTTTAAGGTGTGTCCTAATAGTCAGTGTGTGTTCCAGTTTGTGTCTCCTAATAGTCAGTGTGTGTTCCAGTTTGAGGTGTGTCCTAATATTCCGTGTGTGTTCCAGTTTAAGGTGTGTCCTAAGAGTCAGTGTGTGTCCACTCCGGGCCACCGTACAGACCTTTTCCTCCGGGACCCCGGTAACGTCCTCATCACCGACTTCTTTGGCAGTGTCCGCAAAGTAGAGATCACCATGGAAACCATCAACCTGACAGCTCCCATGGTGCATCTGGCTGTGGAAAGGTAAGATTTCCTGTTGTTGGAGTAAAGTCACTTCACACATCAAATGTTAGCGGGAAGAATTGACTGTACTGTCCTCTACAACCAAAGGTTAACAGAAACCAAGATCAATTTTTAAAAATTAATTTGACTAATTTTAAAGGAGCCACAGTAATAAACAGAGCCACTTTTACAGTTTTTCAATATAAATTATTATACAAAACTCTTGCAACCAATAGAATGTTATACTTTATGAACTGGGTGGTTTGAGCCCTGAATGCTGATTGGCTGACAACCGTGGTATATCAGACTAGTATACCACGGGTATGACAACATTTATTTGTACATTTCTCATTATGTTGGTAATCAGTTTATAATAGCAATAAGGCACCTCGGGGGTTTGTGGTATATGGCCAATATACCACGGCTACGGGCTGTATCCAGGCACTCCGCATTGCGTCGTGCCTGAGAACAGCGCCTTAGCTGTGGTAATATATTCCTAGTATTACTGCCTGTTGGAGCTAAACCCAAGTTCATTTAGCTAATATTACTGCACTGTTTGGAGCTTAGAAACACAAGCATTAGCTAGGTATTACTGTTGGAGCAGAAACACAAGCATTTAGCTAGGTAATTACTGGTTGGAGCTAGAAACACAAGCATTTAGCTGGCTATTACTGTTGGAGCTAGACACAACAATTTAGCTAGGTATTACTGTTGGAGCTAGAAACACAAGCCTTTAGCTGGGTATACTGTTGGAGCTAGAAACACAGAGCCTTTAGTTAGGTATTACTGTTGGAGCTGAACACAAGCATTTAGTTAGGTATTCCTGTTTTGAGCTAGAACCAAGCATTTTAGTTAGGTATTACTGTTGGAGCTGAAACACAAGCATTTAGTAGGTATTACGTGTTGAGCTAGAAACACCAGCATTTAGTTAGGTCTTACTGTTGATGCTAGAACACAAGCATTTAGGCTTGGGTAGTAACTGTTGGAGCTAGAAACACAAGCTTTAGCTAGGTATTACTGTTGGAGCTAGAAACACCAAGCGTTAGCTGGTATTACTGTTGGAGCTAGAAACACAAGCAATTTTAGCTAGTATTACTGTTGGAGTAGAAACCAAGCATTAGCTAGGTATTCTGTTGGAGCTAGAAACCAGCATTTAGCTAGGTATTACCTGTTGGCTAGAAACACAAGCATTTAGCTTGGTATTACTTTTGGAGCTGAAACAACAACATTTAGTTAGGTATTACTGTTGGAGCTAGAAACACAAGCATTTAGTTAGGTATTACTGTTAGGAGCTAGAACACAAGCAGTTAGTTAGGTATTACTGTTGGAGACAGAAACCAAGCATTTAGCTAGGTATTACTGTTGGAGCTAGAAACCACAAGCTTTAGCTAGGTATTACTGTTGCGCTAGAAACACAAGCATTTAGCTAGGTATACTGTTTGGAGTAGAAACACAGCATTAGCTAATATTAAAGCAGTCTTAGGCTTTATACAACACACAGTGTTCAACGGAGGGAGACTGTTAGGCTTTATACACACACTGTCCACAGACGGTATGCTTTATACACACAGTGTTCAATCGGCGTTATACACAGTTTCAACAGCCTGTAGGCCTTTGATACCACAGTGTTTCACAGACGTAGGCTTATACACACGTGTTCAACAGGTTTCTACACACAGTTTTTCAACAGACTTGTAGGCTTTATACACACCAGTGTTCAACAGACGTAGGCTTATACCAACAGTGTTCAACATACTGTAGCTTTATACACCAGTGTTCAACAGGCTGTAGGCTTTATACACACAGTGTTCAAAGACTGTAGGCTTATATCCACAGTGTTCAACCGACTAGCTTTATATACACATGTTCAACAGACTGTAGGCTTTATACACACAGTTTTCCATAGCTTTATAACACACAGTGTTCAACAGACTGTAGGCTTTATATACACAGTGTTCAACAGACTGTGCTTGATACACACAGTGTTTCAACAGCTTTATAACCAGGGGGCCAGGTACCTCTGTGT
>NW_024058412.1:0-55911 GCF_016432855.1 Salvelinus namaycush | reverse complement strand
TCTCTGTCTACAGCAGACTCTCCTTAGTGGGGAGTACCGCAGCACCAGGTCTACTGTCTACAGCATACCCTCCTTAAGGGGACGCAGCACAGGTCAGCTGTCTACCGCAACCCTCCTTAGTGGGAGACAGTAGCACCAGGTCATCTGTCTACAGCGGATCCTCCTTAGTGGGAGAACAGCAGCACCAGGTCCATCTGTCTACAGCAGACCCTCCTTAGTGGGGACAGCAGCACATGGTCATCTGTGTTACGCGAGACCTCCTTAGTTGGAAACAGCAGTCACCCCAGGTCATCTGTCTACAGCATACCCTCCTTAGTGGGAGACAGCGCGCCAGGTCTCCGTCTACAGCAGACCTCCTTAGTGGGAGACAGCTGCACCAGTCATCTGTCTACACAGAACGCCTCCTTAGTGGGGAGACAGCAGCACCAGTCCTCTGTCTACAGCATACCCTCCTTGTGGGAGACAGCAGCACCAGTCATCTGGCTACAGCAGACCCGCTTAGAGGGAGACAGCAACCAGGTCTCTGACTACAGCAGATCCCTCCGTAGTGGGAGACAGCAGCACCATTTCATCTGTCACAGCAGACCCTCCTTAGTGGAGAAACAGCAGCACCAGGTCATCTGTCTACAGCAGCCCTCCTTAGTGGAGACAGCAGACCCTCCTTAGTGGAGACAGCAACACCTTGTCATCTGTCTAACAGCACACCCTCCTTAGGGGTAAACAGCAGCCCCAGGTCATCTGTCCTACAGCAGACCTCCTTAGTGAGAGACAGCAGCCCAGTGTCATCTGTCTACAGCAGACCCTCCTTATTGGGAGACAGTCAGCACCAGGTCCTCTTCTACATCAGACCCTCCTTAGTGAGACAGCAGCACCAGGTCATCTTCTACAGCAGACCCTCCTTAGTGGGAGACAGCACACCAGGTCATCTGTCTACAGCAGCCTCCGTAGTGGGAGACCGGCAGACCTCCTTAGTGGGGCCGAGACAACAGCACCAGGTCATCATGTTCTACCGCAGACTCGCCTTTAGTGGGAGACAGCAGCACCAGGTCATCTGTCTACATCGATCCCACCTTAGTGGTAGACAGCAGCAACCAGTCATCTGTTCTTACGCAGACCCTCCTTAGTGGGAGACAGCATACCTTCCTTAGTGGGATACAGCAGCACATTGTCATACTGCTACAGCAGACTCTCCTTATGGGAGACGAGCAGCACTGAGTTCATCTGTCTACATGCAGACTCTCCTTAGTGGGAGACTGCAGACCCTCCTTAGTGGGAGACAGCAGCACCGGTCATCTGTCTACAGTCAGACCTCCTTAGTGGGAGACGGTCAGCACCAGTCATCTGTCTACAGCAAGACTCTCCTTAGTGGGAACAGCATCACCAGGTCATCTGTCCTACAGCTACCCTCCTTAAGGGGAGACAGCAGCACCAGGTCATCTGTCTACAGCCGAAGCCTCCTTAGTGGGAACAGGCATCACCAGGTCTCTGTCTACAGCATACCCTCCTTAGTGGGAGACAGCAGCACCAGGTCATCTGTCTACACAGCAGATCCTCCTTAGTGGGAGACAGCAGCACCAGTCATCTTGTCTACAGCTAGACCCTCCTTAGTGGGAGCCATCAGCACCAGGTCATCTGTTTACAGTCAGACCCTCCTTAGTGGGAGACAGCAGCACCCGGTCATCTGTCTACAGCAGATCCTGCCTTAGTGGAGACAGCACACCAGGTTCTATCTGTCGCCAGCAGACCCTCCTTATGGGAGACAGCAGCACCAGGTTCATCTGTCTACAGCAAGACCCTCCTTAGTGGGAAGACAGCACACCATGTCATCTGTCTACCAGCAGACCCTCCTTAGTGGAGACAACAGCACCAGTTCATCTGTCTACAGCAGACCCTCCTTAGTGGAGCAGCAAGCACCAGGTCATGCTGTCCTACAGCAGCAGACCCTCCTAGTGCGAGACAACAGCACCAGGTCCCTGTGTACAGCAGACCCTTCGCTTAGTGTTAGACAGCAGCAACAGGTCATCTGTCTACAGCAGACCCTCCTTATTGGGAGACAGCGCAACATGTCATCTGTCCTACAGCAGACCCCTCCTTAGTGTGAGACAGCACACCAGGTCCATCTGTCTACAAGCAGACTTCTCCTTAGTGGGAGCGCAGACCCTCCTTAGAGGGAGACAGCAACACCAGGGTCATCTGTCTACATCAGACCTCCTTAGTTGGGACACAGTCAGCACCAGGTCATCTGTCTACATCAGACCCTCCTTAGTGGGACAGCAGCAACCCAGGTCATCTGTATACAGCAGACCCCTCCTTAGTGGGAGCAGACCTCCTTAGTGGGAGACAGCAACACCAGGTCATCTGTCTACAGCAGACCCTCCTTAGTGGGAGACAGCAGCACCAGGTCATCTGTCTACAGCAGACCCTCCTTAGTGAGAGACAGCAGCACCAGGTCATCTGTCTAAAGCAGACCCTCCTTAGTGGGAGACAGCAGCACCAGGTCATCTGTGTACAGCAGACCCTCCTTAGTGGCAGACAGCAGCACCAGGTCATCTGTCTACAGCAGACCCTCCTTAGTGGGAGACAGCAGCACCAGGTCATCTGTGTACAGCAGACCCTCCTTAGTGGGAGACGCAGCACACAGGTCATCTGTCTACAGCAGACTCTTCCTTAGTGGAGACAGCAGCACCAGGTCATCTGTGTACAGCAGACCCTCCTTAGTGGGAGACAGCAGCACCAGGTCATCTGTCTACAGCAGACCCTCCTTATTGGGAGACAGCAGCACCAGGTCATCTGTCTACAGCAGCCCCTCCTTAGTGGGAGACAGCAGCACCAGGTCATCTGTCTACAGCAGACCCTCCTTAGTGGGAGACAGCAGCACCAGGTCATCTGTCTACAGCAGACCCTCCTTAGTGGGAGACAGCAGCACCAGGTCATCTGTCTACACTGACCCTCCTTAGTGGGAGACAGCAGCACCATGTCATCTGTCTACAGCAGACCCTCCTTAGTGGGAGACAGCAGCACCAGGTCATCTGTCTACAGCAGACCCTCCTTAGTGGGAGACAGCAGACCCTCCTTAGTGGGAGACAGCAGCACCAGGTCATCTGTCTACAGCAGACCCTCCTTAGTGGGAGACAGCAGACCCTCCTTAGTGGGAGACAGCAGCACCAGGTCATCTGTCTACAGCAGACCCTCCTTAGTGGGAGACAGCAGCACCAGGTCATCTGTCTACAGCAGACTCTCCTTAGTGGGAGACAGCAGCACCAGGTCATCTGTCTACAGCAGACCCTCCTTAAGGGGAGACAGCAGCACCAGGTCATCTGTCTACAGCAGACCCTCCTTAGTGGGAGACAGCAGCACCAGGTCATCTGTCTACAGCAGATCCTCCTTAGTGGGAGACAGCAGCACCAGGTCATCTGTCTACAGCAGACCCTCCTTAGTGGAGACAGCAGCCCAGGTCATCTGTTTACAGCAGACCCTCCTTAGTGGGAGACAGCAGCACCAGTCATCTGTCTACGCAGACCCTCCTTAGTGGGGACAGCAGCACCAGGTCACTGTCTACAGCAGACCCTCCTTAGTGGAGACAGCAGCACCAGTCATCTGTCTACAGCAGACCCTCCTTAGTGGGGACAGCAGCACCAGGTCATCTGTCTACAGGAGACCCTCCTTAGTGGAGACGCAGCACCTGGTCATCTGTCCTACAGCAGACCCTCCTTAGTGGGAACAGCAGCACCAGGTCATCTGTCTACAGCAGACCCTCCTTAGTTGGAGACAGCAGCACAGGTCATCTGTCTACAGCAGACCCTCCTTAGTGGGAGAGACAGCAGCACCAGGTCATCTGTCTACAGCAGACCCTCCTTAGTGCGTAGACAACAGCACCAGTTACCTGTGTACAGCGGACCCTCCTTAGTGAGACAGCAGCACCAGGTCATCTGCGTACAGCAGACTCTACTTAGTGGGAGACAGCAGCACCAGGTCATCTGTCTACAGCAGACCCTCCTTAGTGGGAGACAGCAGCACCAGGTCATCTGTCTACAGCAGACCCTCCTTAGTGGGAGACGGCAGACCCTCCTTAGTGCGAGACAACAGCACCAGGTCATCTGTCTACAGCAGACTCTCCTTAGTGGGAGACAGCAGCACCAGGTCATCTGTCTACAGCAGATCCTCCTTAGTGGGAGACAGCAGCACCAGGTCATCTGTCTACAGCAGACCCTCCTTAGTGGGAGACAGCAGACCCTCCTTAGTGGGAGACAGCAGCAACATGTCATCTGTCTACAGCAGACTCTCCTTAGTGGGAGACAGCAGCACTAGGTCATCTTTCTACAGCAGACCTCCTCCTTAGTGGAACAGCATGACCCTCCCTTAGTGGGAGACAGCAGCAACCAGGTCATCTGTCTACAGCAGACCCTCCTTAGTGGGAGACGGCAGCACCAGGTCATCTGTCTACAGCAGACTCTCCTTAGTGGGAGACAGCAGCACCAGGTCATCTGTCTACAGCAGACCCTCCTTAAGGGGAGACAGCAGCACCAGGTCATCTGTCTACAGCAGACCCTCCTTAGTGGAGACAGTAGACACCAGGTCATTCTGTCTACAGCAGATCTCCTTATTGGGAGACAGCAGCACCAGGTATCTGTCTACAGCAGACCCTCCTTAGTTGGAGACAGCAGCACCAGTCATCTGTGTACAGCAGACCCTCCTTAGTGGGAGACAGCAGACCCTCCTTAGGTGGGAGACAGCAACACCAGGTCATACTGTCTACAGCAAACCCCCTTAGTGGGAACAGCAGCACCAGGTCATCTGTCTACAGCAGACCCTCCTTAGTGAGAGACAGCAGCACCAGGTCATCTGTCTACAGCAGACCCTCCTTAGTGGGAGACAGCAGCACCAGGTCATCTTTCTACAGCAGACCCTCCTTAGTGGGAGACAGCAGCACCAGGTCATCTGTCTACAGCAGACCCTCCTTAGTGGGAGACGGCAGCACCAGGTCATCTGTCTACAGCAGACCCTCCTTAGTGGGAGACGGCAGACCCTCCTTAGTGCGAGACAACAGCACCAGGTCATCTGTCTACAGCAGACTCTCCTTAGTGGGAGACAGCAGCACCAGGTCATCTGTCTACAGCAGATCCTCCTTAGTGGGAGACAGCAGCACCAGGTCATCTGTCTACAGCAGACCCTCCTTAGTGGGAGACAGCAGACCTTCCTTAGTGGGAGACAGCAGCACCAGGTCATCTGTCTACAGCAGACTCTCCTTAGTGGGAGACAGCAGCACTAGGTCATCTGTCTACAGCAGACTCTCCTTAGTGGGAGACAGCAGACCCTCCTTAGTGGGAGACAGCAGCACCAGGTCATCTGTCTACAGCAGACCCTCCTTAGTGGGAGACGGCAGCACCAGGTACTGTCTACAGCCAGACTCTCCTTAGTGGGAGACAGCATCACCAGGTCATTGTCTACAGCAACCCCTCCTTTAAGGGGAACAGCACACCAGGTCATCTGTCTACAGCAGACCCTCCTTAGTGGGAGACAGCAGCACCAGTCATCTGTCTACAGCAACCCTCCTTAGTGGGAGACAGCAGCACCAGGTCATCTGTCCTACAGCAGATTCTCCTTATTGGGAGACAGCAGCACAGGTCATCTGTCTACAGCAGACCCTCCTTAGTGGAGACAGCAGCACCAGGTCATCTGTGTACAGCAGACCCTCCTTAGTGGGAGTACAGCATACACAGGTGCCATCGTTTACAGCAGACCTTCCTTATGGGGAGACAGCAGCACCAGGTCATCTGTCTACAGCAGATCCTCCTTAGTGGGAGACCAGCATCCCAGGTCATCTGTCTACAGCAGACCCTCTTAGTGGGAGACAGCACACCAGGTCATCTGTCTACCACAGACCCTCCTTAGTGTGATACAACAGCACCCATGTCATCTGTCTACAGCAGACCCTCCTTAGTGAGAGACAAGCAGCACCCAGGTCATCTGTCTACAGCAGACCCTCCTTAGTGCGAGACAACAGCACCAGGTCACCTGTCTACAGCAGACTCACTTAGTGGGAGACAGCAGCAACAGTCATCTGTCTACAGCAGACCCTCCTTGTGGGAGACAGCAGACCCAGGTCATCTGTCTACAGCAGACCCTCCTTAGTGGGAGACAGCAGCACCAGGTCATCTGTCTACAGCAGACTCTCCTTAGTGGGAGACAGCAGACCCTCCTTAGAGGGAGACAGCAACACCAGGTCATCTGTCTACAGCAGACCCTCCTTAGTGGGACACAGCAGCACCAGGTCATCTGTCTACAGCAGACCCTCCTTAGTGGGACAGCAGCACCAGGTCATCTGTCTACAGCAGACCCTCCTTAGTGGGAGACAGCAGACCCTCCTTAGTGGGAGAGACACAACACCAGGTCATCTGTCTACAGCAGACCCTCCTTAGTGGGAGACAGAAGCACCAGGTCATCTGTCTACAGCAGACCCTCCTTAGTGAGAGACAGCAGCACCAGGTCAGCTGTCTAAAGCAGACCCTCCTTAGTGGGAGACAGCAGCACCAGGTCTCTTGTACAGCAGACCCGTCTTAGTGGCAGACAGCAGCACCAGTGTCATCTGTCTACAGCAGACCCTCCTTAGTGGAGACAGCAGCACCAGGTCATCTGTGTACAGCAGACCCCTCCTTAGTGGGAGACGGCAGCACCAGAGTCATCGTGTCTACAGCAGACTCTCCTTAGTGGGAGAAAGCAGCACAGGTCATCTGTGTACATCAGACCCTCCTTAGTGGGAGACAGCAGCACCAGGTCATCTGTCTACAGCAGACCCTCCTTAGTGGGGAGACAGCAGCACCAGGTCATCTGTGTACAGCAGACCCTCCTTAGTGAGACAGCAGCACCAGGTCATCTGTCTACAGCAGACCCCCTTTTCCCCCCCCCCCCCCCCCCCCCCCTTAGTGGGAGACAGCAGCACCAAGGTCATCTGTCTACAGCAGACCCTCCTTAAGTGGGAGACATCAGCACCAGGTCATCTGTCTACAGCAGACCCTCCTTAGTGGGAGACAGCAGCACCAGGTCATCTGTGCTACAGCATGATCCTCCTTAAGTGGGAGACAGCAGCACACAGGTCATTCTCGTCGTACAGCAGACCCTCCTTAGTGGGAGACAGCAGACCCTCCTAGTGGGAGACAGCAGCACGCAGGTCATATCTGTCTACAGACAGACCCTCCTGTAGTGGGAGACAGGCAGACACCTCCCTAGTGGGAGCAGCAGCACCAGGTCATCTGCTACAGCAGACTCGCCTTAGTGGAGACAGCAGCACCAGGTCATCTGTCTACAGCAGACTCTCCTTAGTGGGAGACAGCAGACCCTCCTTAGTGGGAGACAGCAGCACCAGTCATCTGTCTACAGCAGACCCTCCTTATGGGAGACAGCAGCACCTAGGTCTCTGTCTAGAGCAATCTCTCCTAGTGGGAACAGCAGCACCAGGTCATCTGTCTACAGCAGACCCTCCTTAAGGGAGACAGCAGCACCAGGTCATCTGTCTACAGCAGACCCTCCTTAGTGGGAGACAGCAGCACCAGGTCATCTGTCTACAGCAGATCCTCCTTAGTGGGAGACAGCAGCACCAGGTCATCTGTCTACAGCAGACCCTCCTTAGTGGGAGACAGCAGCACCAGGTCATCTGTGTACAGCAGACCCTCCTTAGTGGGAGACAGCAGCACCAGGTCATCTGTCACAGCAGACCCTCCTTAGTGGAAGACAGCAGCACCAGGTCATCTGTCTACAGCAGACCCTCCTTAGTGGAGACAGCACACCAGGTCATCTGTCTACAGCAGACCCTCCTTAGTGGGAGACAGCAAGCACCAGGTCATCTGTCTCGCAGGAGACCCTCCTTAGTGGGAGACAGCAGCACCTGGTCATCTGTCTACAGCAGACCCTCCTTAGTGGGAGACAGCAGCACCAGGTCATCTGTCTACAGCAGACCCTCCTTAGTGGGAGACAGCAGCAACAGGTCATCTGTCTACAGCAGACCCTCCTTAGTGGGAGACAGCAGCACCAGGTCATCTGTCTACAGCAGACCCTCCTTAGTGCGAGACAACAGCACCAGGTTACCTGTGTACAGCAACGCTCCTTAGTGGGGAGACAGCAGCACCAGGTCATCTGCGTACAGCAGACCTCTACTTAGTGGGAGACAGCAGCACCAGGTCATCTGTCTACAGGAGACCTCCTTAGTGGGATACAGCATGACCTCCTTAGTGGGGAGACAGCACAGCCAGGTCATCTGTCTACAGCAGACCCTCCTTAGTGGGAGCACAGCAGCACCAGGCATTCTGTCTACAGCAGACCCTCCTTAGTGAGAGACAGCAGCGCCAGGTCATCTGTCTAAAAAGCAGACCCTCCTTAGTGGGAGGACAGCAGCACCAGGTCATCTAGTTTACAGCCGACCCTTCCTTAAGTGGCAGACAGCAGCACCAGTCACTGTCTACAGCAGAACCCTCCTTATGGGAGACAGCAGCACCAGGTCATCTGTCTACAGCAGACCCTCCTTAGTGGGAGGACAGCAGCACCGAGGTCCATCTGTCTCCAGCAGACCCTCCTTTGTGGAGACGCAGACCCTCTTAGTGCGAGACAACAGCACCAGGTCATCTGTCTACAGAGCTCATCCTTAGGAGGAGAAGCGCCAGTCATCTGTCTACAGCAGATCCTCCTAGTGGGAGACAGCAGCACCAGTCATCTGTCTACAGCAGACCCTCCTTAGTGGAGACAGCAGACCTTCCTTAGTGGCAGACAGCAGCACCAGGTCATCTGTCTACAGCAGGACTCTCCTTAGTGGGGAGAAGCACAGCACTCAGGTCATCTGTCTACAGCAGACTCTCCTTAGTGGGAGACGCGCAGACCCTCTTACTGGAGACAGCAGCACCAGGTCTCTGTCTACAAGCAGATCTCCTTAGTGGGAGACAGCAGCACCAGGTCATCTGTCATACAGACAGCAGACCCTCTGTCAGTGGGAGACAGCAGCACCAGTCATCTGTGTACAGCAGACCCTCCTTAGTGGGAGACAGCAGCACCAGGTCATCTGTCTACAGCAGACCCTCCTTAGTGGGAGACAGCACCACCAGGGCCATCTGTCTACAGCAGACCCTCCTTAGTGGGAGACAGCAGCACCAGGTCATCTGTCTACAGCAACCTCTTGTGGGAGACGCAGCCCAGGTCATCTTCTACAGCAGACTCCTAGTGGGAGACAGCAGCACCAGGTCATCTGTCTACAGCAGACCCTCCTTAGTGGGAGACAGCAGCACCAGGTCATCTGTCTACAGCAGACCCTCCTAGTGGAGACAACAGCACCAGGTCATCTGTCTACAGCAGACCCTCCTTAGTGGGAGCAGCGCACCAGGTCATCTGTCTACAGCAGACCCTCCTTAATGGGAGACAGCAGCACCAGGTCATCTGTCTACAGCAGACCCTCCTTAGTGCGAGACAACAGCACCAGGTCACCTGTGTACAGCAGACCCTCCTTAGTGGGAGACAGCAGCACCAGGTCATCTGCGTACAGCAGACTCTCCTTAGTGGGAGACAGCAGCACCAGGTCATCTGTCTACAGCAGACCCTCCTTAGTGGGAGACAGCAGCACCAGGTCATCTGTCTACAGCAGACCCTCCTTAGTGGGAGGCAGACCCTCCTTAGTGCGAGACAACAGCACCAGGTCATCTGTCTACAGCAGAACTCTCCTTGTGGAGACGCAAGCACCAGGTCATCTGTCTACAGCAGATCCTCCTTAGTGGGAGACAGCAGCACCAGGTCATCTGTCTACAGCAGACCCTCCTTAGTGGGAGACAGCAGACCCTCCTTAGTGGGAGACAGCAGCACCAGGTCATCTGTCTACGCAGGCCTCTCCTTTAGTGGGAGACAGCAGCACCAGGTCATCTGTCTACAGACAGACTCTCCTTAGTGGGAGACAGCAGACCCTCCTTAGTGGGAGACAGCAGCACCAGTCATTGTCTACAGCAGACCCTCCTTGTGGGAGACGGCACACCAGTCATCTGTCTCAGCAGACTCTCCTTAGTGGGAGACAGCATCACCAGGTCATCTGTCTACAGCAGACCCTCCTTAAGGGGAGACAGCAGCACCAGGTCATCTGTCTACAGCAGACCCTCCTTAGTGGGAGACAGCAGCACCAGGTCATCTGTCTACAGCAGATCCTCCTTAGTGGGAGACAGCAGTCACCAGGTCATCTGTCTACAGCAGAACCCGCCTTAGTGGGAGACAGCACACCCAGGTCATCTGTGTACAGCAGACCCTCCTTAGTGGGAGACAGCAGCACCAGGTCATCTGTCTACAGCAGATCCTCCTTAGGGGAGACAGCAGCACCAGGTCTCTGTCTACAGCAGACCCTCTTTAGTGGGAGACAGCAGCACCAGGTCATCTGTGTACAGCAGACCCTCCTTTAGTGGGAGACAGCAGCACCAGGTCATCTGTCTACAGCAGATCCTCCTTAGTGGGAAAGACAGCGCACCAGGTCATCTGTCTACACAGACCCTCCTTAGTGGGAGACAGCAGCACCAGGTCATCTGTCTACAGCAGACCCTCCTTAGTGGGAGACATCAGCACCATGTCCATCTGTCTCCAGCAGACCCTCCTTAGTGGGAGACAGCAGCACCAGGTCATCTGTCTACAGCAGACCCTCCTTAGTGGGAGACAGCACCCAGTCATCTGTCTACAGCAGACCCTCCTCCTTATGGGAGACACAGCACCAGGTCATCTGTCTACAAGCAGACCCTCCTTAGTGGGAGACAGCAGCACCAGGTCATCTGTCTACAGCAGACCCTCCTTATGTCGAGACAACAGCACCAGGTCACTGTGTACAGCAGACCCTCCTTAGTGGGAACAGCAGCAACAGGTCATCTGTCTACAGCAGACCTCCTTAGTGGGAGACAGCAGCACAGGTCATCTGTCTACAGCAACCCTCCTTAGTGGGAGACAGCAGCACCAGGTCATCTGTCTACAGCAGACTCTCCTTAGTGGGAGACAGCAGACCCTCCTTAGAGGGAGACAGCAACACCAGGTCATCTGTCTACAGCAGACTCTCCTTAGTGGGAGACAGCAGACCCTCCTTAGAGGGAGACAGCAGCACCAGGTCATCTGTCTACAGCAGACCCTCCTTAGTGGGAGACAGCAGCACCAGGTCATCTGTCTACAGCAGATCCTCCTTAGTGGGAGACAGCAGCACCAGGTCATCTGTTCTACAGCAGACCCTCCTTAGTGGGAGACAGCAGCACCAGGTCATTCTGTGTACAGCAGACCCTCCTTAGTGGGAGACAGCAGCACCAGGTCATCTGTCTACATGCAGATCCTCCTTAGTGGAGACAGCAGCACCAGGTCATCTGTCTACAGCAGACCCTCCTTAGTGGTAGTACAGCAGCACCAGGTATCTGTCTACAGCAGACCCTCCTTAGTGGGAGACAGCAGCAACCATGTCATCTGTCTACAGCAGACCCTCCTTTAGTGGATAACAACAGCACCAGGTCATCTGTCTAACAGCAGGACCCTCCTTAGTGGGAGACGGCAGCACCAGGTCATCTGTCTACAGCATACCCTCCTTAGTGCGAGACAAACACACCAGGTCACCATGTGTACAGCAGACCTCCTCCAGTGGGAGGACAGCAGCAACAGGTCATCTGTCTACAGCAGACCCTCCTTAGTGGGAGTACAGCAGCAACAGGTCCATCTGTCTACAGCAGACCGTCCTTAGTGGGAACAGCAGCACCAGGTCATCTGTCTACGCAACTCTCCTTAGTGGGAGACAGCAGACCCTCCTTAGAGGGAGACACCAACACCAGGTCATCTGTCTACAGCAGACTCTCCTTAGTGGGAGACAGCAGACCCTCCTTAGAGGGAGACAGCAGCACCAGGTCATCTGTCTACAGCAGACCCTCCTTAGTGGGGGACGCAGCACCAGGTCATCTGTGCTACAAGTCAGATCCTCCTTAGTGGGAGACAGCGCACCAGGTCATCTGTCTACAGCAGACCCTCCTTAGTGGGAGACAGCAGCACCAGTCATCTGTGTACAGCAGGCCCTCCTTAGTGGGAGACAGACGCCACCCAGTCATCTGTCTACAGCAATCCTCCTGTAGTGGTGAGACAGCAGCACCAGGTCATCTGTCTACAGCAAGACCCTCCTTAGTGGAGACAGCTGCACCAGGTCATCTGTCTACCAGCAACCCTCCTTAGTGGGAGACAGCACACCATGTTCATCTGTCTACACTCCGTACCCTCCTTAGTGGGAACGTACAGCAGCACCAGTGCATCTGTCTAAGCAGACCCTCCTTAGTGGGAGAAAAACAGCCACACGGTCATCGTCTACAGCAGACCCTCCTTAGTGGAGACAACAGTCACAGGTACATCTGTCTACCAGACCCCTCCTTGTGGGAGACAGACAGCACCAGGTCCTCTGTCTACAGCAGACCTCCTTAGTGCGAGACAACAGCACCAGGGGTCACCTGTGTCACAGCAGACCTCTCCTAGGTGGAGACAGCAGCAACAGGTCATCTGCTTACAGCAGACCCTCCTAGATGGGAGACGCAGCAACGGTCATCTGTCTACAGCAGACCCTCCTTAGTGTGAGACAGCAGCACCAGTTCAAGCTGTCTACAGCAGATCTCTCCTTAGTGGGAGACAGCACGACCCTCCTGATAGAGGGAGACAGCAACCCCAGGTCATCTGTCTACAGCAGACTCTCCTTAGTGGGAGAGCCAGCAGACCCTGCCTGTAGAGGGAGACAGCCAGCACACCAGGTCATCTTCTACAGCAGACCCTCCCTTATGGGGAGACAGCAGCACCAGGTCATCTGTCTACACGCAGATCCTCCTTAGTGGGAGTAGCAGCAACAGTCATCTGTCACAGCAGACCCTCCTTAGTGGGAGACAGAAGCACCATGGTCTCAGTTGTAACAGCAGAGACCCCCTCCTTATGTGGGTAGACAGCAGCAACCAGGTCATCGTCTACAGCAGATTCCTCTCTTAGTGGAGACAGCAGCACCAGGTCATCTGTCTACCAGCAGACCCTCCTTAGTGGGAGAACAGCAGCACCGAGTCATCTGTCTACATCAGACCCCCTAGTGGAACAGCAAGCAACCATGTCCATCTGTCTATCAGCAGACCCTCCTATGGGAAGACAGCAGCACCAGGTCATCTGTCTACAGCAGACCTCCCTGTAGTGGGAGCAGCAGCACCAGTCATCTGTCTACAGCAGATCCTCCTTAGTGGGAAACAACAGTACACCAGGTCATCTGTCTACAGCATCCCTCCTTAGTGGGAGACAGCAGCACCAGGTCATCTGTCTACAGCAGACCCTCCTTAGTGCGAGACAACACACCAGGTTCAGCCTGTGTACAGCAGACCCTCCTTTAGTGGGAGACAGCAGCAACGGTCTCTGTCTCAGCAACCTCTTAGTGTGGGACAGCAGCACCATGTCTCTGTCCTACATCAGACCCTCCTTAGTGGGATAGACAGCGCACAGGTCATCTGTCTACAGCCGACTTCTCCTTATGGGTGACAGCAGACCCCCTTAGAGGGAGACAGCAACACCATAGTCATCTGTCTACAGCAGACCCTCCTTAGGTGGGACACAGCAGCACCAGGTCATATGTCTACAGCAGACCTCCTTAGTGGCAGACAGCAGCACAAGGTCCATCTGTCTAAGCAGACCCTCCTTATTGGAGACAAGCAGACCCTCCCTTAGTGGGAGACAGCAACACAGGTCATCTGTCTACAGCAGACCCTCCTTATTGGGTAGACAGCAGCACCAGGTCATCTGTCTACCACAGACCCTCCTTTAGTGAGAGACAGCAGCACCAGGTCATCTGTCTAAAGCAGACCCTCCTTAGTGGGGACAGCAGCACCCAGGTCAACTGTGTACAGCAGACCCCCTTAGTGGCAGACAGCAGCACCAGGTCATCTGTCTACGCAGACCCTCCTTAGTGGGAGACAGCAGCACCAGGTCCCATCTGTGTACAGCAGTACCCTCCTTAGTGGGAGACGGCGCACCAGGTCATCTGTCTACAGCAGGACTCTCCTTAGTGGGAGACAGTCAGCACCAGTCATCTGTGTACAGCAAGACCCTCCTTAGTGGGAGACAGCAGCACCAGGTCATCTGTCTACAGCAGACCCTCCTTAGTGGGAGACAGCCAGCACCAGGTCATCTGTGTACAGCAGACCCTCCTTAGTGGAGACAGCAGCACCAGGTCATCTGTCTACAGCAGACCCTCCTTAGTTGGGAGACGCAGACCTCTCCTAGGACACGCACAGTCATTGACCGCTCCTTAGTGGAGACAGTCAGCACCAGGTCGTCTGTCTACAGCAGACCCTCCTTAGTGGGAGACAGCAGCACCAGGTCATCTGTCTACAGCAGACCCTCCTTAGTGGGAGACAGCAGCACCAGGTCATCTGCGTACAACAGACAGTTGATGTCAGTGTTGTGTAGGGTGAGACCAGGTGCTGCAGATTCTTCTACTGTTTTGGCCAGTTCATTATTGTAGATGTTAAATAGTGTTGGACTTATTGGGCAGCCCTGTTTCACTCCCCGTCCCTGAGAGAAGAAGTCTGTTTGCCTGTTGCCAATTTTAACCACACATTTGTTTTTAGTGTACATTGATTTAATAACGTCTTCATGTTTTCCCTCCAATACCCCTTTCTATTGGTCTATAAAAAGACCTTTGTGCAAAATTGAATCAAAAGCTTTCTTGAAGTCTACAAAACACGAGAAGATTTTGCCTTCTGTTTCGGTTGACTTTTGTGTCAATTAGAGACGGGTGGAAATGTGGTCTGTTGCACGATCGTTTAAAAAAAAATCCAATCTGGCTTCTACTCAGGACGTTTTTTAAATTGATTTATTTAACCATCCAGGAAATGATGTAGTCTGCTATTTATGATGCTGCGCAGAATTTCCCCCAAGTTGCTGTTAAAGCAAATTCCTCTGTAATTATTTTGGTCAAATTTGACTCCATTTTTATAGATTGGTGTGATCAATCCTTGGTTCCAAATATTGGGGGAAATACCTGCAGTGAGGATAATGTTGATCATTTCAAATAGCACCACAGGCCTTTTTGGGTTGGAGAGTGAATAGTTTGTAAAATATAAAGTTTATGTTCCAAACGGCCAAAAATACACCTTCATTGCTGTAGGAGAATGTTAAGGCTAAAAAGTTGCCTTGAGCCTGAAAGTGACTAATCTCTAGAATGGAGAAACTCTCTTAATTGAAGTAGGGTGACTGAGGGGGGAATGTATGTGGCACAGAGGAAGACGTTTTTATCTGTTAAGATAGCCTCCTTGTTGATTTTTAACCAGATAAAGAATTCTCCTGTTTTGATCAATACGATTGAATGATATAGTTCAGATGTACACCATAATAGCATTCCCCCTGAGTCTCTGCCCTGTCCTGAGTCTCTGCCCTGTCCTGAGTCTCTGTCCTGTCCTGAGTCTCTGTCCTGTCCTGAGTCTCTGTCCTGTCCTGAGTCTCTGCCCTGTCCTGAGTCTCTGCCCTGTCCTGAGTCACTGTCATGTGTGATTCATTTTAATTAGGTGGATGGTAGGATTATCTCCCTATAACCTAGTGGACAGCCAGTGGAAACATCACGTCTGCACCATGTTTCCTGTAGTACTACAATATCAACATCATCAATTTCTTTCAGGAAGTCTGGGTTTCTGCTCTTTAGCCCAAAAGCGGAGGACTTCAATCCTTGTAAATTCCGATTGTAAATTGCAAAGGAGTGGGTGTCTGGTTGCTGTTAACACCTTGGTTAGGAGTTCCTCTAAGGTGTGATTGTCTGGTTGCTGTTAACACCTTGGTTAGGAGCTCCTCTAAGGTGTCTGGTTGCTGTTAACACCTTGGTTAGGAGCTCCTCTAAGGTGTCTGGTTGCTGTTAACACCTTGGTTAGGAGCTCCCTCTAAGGTGTCTGGTTGCTGTTAACACCTTGGTTAGGAGCTCCTCTAAGGTGTCTGGTTGCTGTTAACAACCTTGGTTAGGAGCTCCTCTAAGGTGTCTGGTTGCTGTTAACAACCTTGGTTAGGAGCTCCTCTAAGGTGTCTGGTTGCTGTTAACACCTTGGTTAGGATCTCCTCTAAGGTGTCTGGTTGCTGTTAACACCTTGGTTAGGAGATCCTCTAAAGGTGTGGTTGTCTGGTTGATGTTAACACCTTGGTTAGGAGCTCCTCTAAGGTGTCTGGTTGCTGTTAACACCTTGGTTAGGAGCTCCTCTAAGGTGTCTGGTTGCTGTTAACACCTTGGTTAGGAGCTCCTCTAAGGTGTCTGGTTGCTGTTAACACCTTGGTTAGGAGCTCCTCTAAGGTGTCTGGTTGCTGTTAACACCTTGGTTAGGAGCTCCTCTAAGGTGTCTGGTTGCTGTTAAACACCTTGGTTAGGAGCTCCTCTAAGGTGTCTGGTTGCTGTTAACACCTTGGTTAGGAGCTCCTCTAAGGTGTCTGGTTGCTGTTAACACCTTGGTTAGGAGCTCCTCTAAGGTGTCTGGTTGCTGTTAACACCTTGGTTAGGAGATCCTCTAAGGTGTCTGGTTGCTGTTAACACCTTGGTTAGGAGCTCCTCTAAGGTGTCTGGTTGCTGTTAACACCTTGGTTAGGAGCTCCTCTAAGGTGTCTGGTTGCTGTTAACACCTTGGTTAGGAGCTCCTCTAAGGTGTCTGGTTGCTGTTAACACCTTGGTTAGGAGCTCCTCTAAGGTGTCTGGTTGCTGTTAACACCTTGGTTAGGAGCCCCTCTAAGGTGTCTGGTTGCTGTCCTCACCTTGGTTAGGAGCTCCTCTAAGGTGTCTGGTTGCTGTTAACACTTTGGTTAGGAGCTCCTCTAAGGTGTCTGGTTGCTGTTAACACCTTGGTTAGGAGCCCCTCTAAGGTGTCTGGTTGCTGTTAACACCTTGGTTAGGAGCTCCTCTAAGGTGTCTGGTTGCTGTTAACACCTTGGTTAGGAGCCCCTCTAAGGTGTCTGGTTGCTGTTAACACCTTGGTTAGGAGCTCCTCTAAGGTGTCTGGTTGCTGTTAACACCTTGGTTAGGAGCTCCTCTAAGGTGTCTGGTTGCTGTTAACACCTTGGTTAGGAGCTCCTCTAAGGTGTCTGGTTGCTGTTAACACCTTGGTTAGGAGCTCCTCTAAGGTGTCTGGTTGCTGTTAACACCTTGGTTAGGAGCTCCTCTAAGGTGTCTGGTTGCTGTTAACACCTTGGTTAGGAGCTCCTCTAAGGTGTCTGGTTGCTGTTAACACCTTGGTTAGGAGCCCCTCTAAGGTGTCTGGTTGCTGTCCTCACCTTGGTTAGGAGCTCCTCTAAGGCGTCTGGTTGCTGTTAACACCTTGGTTAGGAGCTCCTCTAAGGTGTCTGGTTGCTGTTAACACCTTGGTTAGGAGCCCCTCTAAGGTGTCTGGTTGCTGTTAACACCTTGGTTAGGAGCTCCTCTAAGGTGTCTGGTTGCTGTTAACACCTTGGTTAGGAGCTCCTCTAAGGTGTCTGGTTGATGTTAACACCTTGGTTAGGAGCTCCTCTATGGTGTCTGGTTGCTGTTAACACCTTGGTTAGGAGCTCCTCTAAGGTGTCTGGTTGCTGTTAACACCTTGGTTAGGAGCTCCTCTAAGGTGTCTGGTTGCTGTTAACACCTTGGTTAGGAGCTCCTCTAAGGTGTCTGGTTGCTGTTAACACCTTGGTTAGGAGCCCCTCTAAGGTGTCTGGTTGCTGTTAACACCTTGGTTAGGAGCTCCTCTAAGGTGTCTGGTTGCTGTTAACACCTTGGTTAGGAGCCCCTCTAAGGTGTCTGGTTGCTGTTAACACCTTGGTTAGGAGCCCCTCTAAGGTGTCTGGTTGCTGTTAACACCTTGGTTAGGAGCTCCTCTAAGGTGTCTGGTTGCTGTTAACACCTTGGTTAGGAGCTCCTCTAAGGTGTCTGGTTGCTGTTAACACCTTGGTTAGGAGCTCCTCTAAGGTGTCTGGTTGCTGTTAACACCTTGGTTAGGAGCTCCTCTAAGGTGTCTGGTTGCTGTTAACACCTTGGTTAGGAGCCCCTCTAAGGTGTCTGGTTGCTGTTAACACCTTGGTTAGGAGCTCCTCTAAGGTGTCTGGTTGCTGTTAACACCTTGGTTAGGAGCTCCTCTAAGGTGTCTGGTTGCTGTTAACACCTTGGTTAGGAGCTCCTCTAAGGTGTCTGGTTGCTGTTAACACCTTGGTTAGGAGCTCCTCTAAGGTGTCTGGTTGCTGTTAACACCTTGGTTAGGAGCTCCTCTAAGGTGTCTGGTTGCTGTTAACACCTTGGTTAGGAGCTCCTCTAAGGTGTCTGGTTGATGTTAACACCTTGGTTAGGAGCTCCTCTAAGGTGTCTGGTTGCTGTTAACACCTTGGTTAGGAGCTCCTCTAAGGTGTCTGGTTGCTGTTAACACCTTGGTTAGGAGCTCCTCTAAGGTGTCTGGTTGCTGTTAACACCTTGGTTAGGAGCTCCTCTAAGGTGTCTGGTTGCTGTTAACACCTTGGTTAGGAGCTCCTCTAAGGTGTCTGGTTGCTGTTAACACCTTGGTTAGGAGCCCCTCTAAGGTGTCTGGTTGCTGTTAACACCTTGGTTAGGAGCTCCTCTAAGGTGTCTGGTTGCTGTTAACACCTTGGTTAGGAGCCCCTCTAAGGTGTCTGGTTGCTGTTAACACCTTGGTTAGGAGCTCCTCTAAGGTGTCTGGTTGCTGTTAACACCTTGGTTAGGAGCTCCTCTAAGGTGTCTTGGTTGCTGTTAACACCTTGGTTAGGAGCTCCTCTAAGGTGTCTGGTTGCTGTTAACACCTTGGTTAGGAGCTCCTCTATGGTGTCTGGTTGCTGTTAACACCTTGGTTAGGAGATCCTCTAAGGTGTCTGGTTGCTGTCCTCAACTTGGTTAGGAGCTCCTCTAAGGTGTCTGGTTGCTGTTAACACCTTGGTTAGGAGCTCCTCTAAGGTGTCTGGTTGCTGTTAACACCTTGGTTAGGAGCCCCTCTAAGGTGTCTGGTTGCTGTTAACACCTTGGTTAGGAGTTCCTCTAAGGTGTCTGGTTGCTGTTAACACCTTGGTTAGGAGCCCCTCTAAGGTGTCTGGTTGCTGTTAACACCTTGGTTAGGAGCCCCTCTAAGGTGTCTGGTTGCTGTTAACACCTTGGTTAGGAGTTCCTCTAAGGTGTCTGGTTGCTGTTAACACCTTGGTTAGGAGCTCCTCTAAGGTGTCTGGTTGCTGTTAACACCTTGGTTAGGAGTTCCTCTAAGGTGAGGATGTCTGGTTGCTGTTAACACCTTGGTTAGGAGCCCCTCTAAGGTGTCTGGTTGCTGTTAACACCTTGGTTAGGAGCCCCTCTAAGGTGTCTGGTTGCTGTTAACACCTTGGTTAGGAGCTCCTCTAAGGTGTCTGGTTGCTGTTAACACCTTGGTTAGGAGCTCCTCTAAGGTGTCTGGTTGCTGTTAACACCTTGGTTAGGAGCTCCTCTAAGGTGTCTGGTTGCTGTTAACACCTTGGTTAGGAGCTCCTCTAAGGTGTCTGGTTGCTGTTAACACCTTGGTTAGGAGCTCCTCTAAGGTGTCTGGTTGCTGTTAACACCTTGGTTAGGAGCCCCTCTAAGGTGTCTGGTTGCTGTCCTCACCTTGGTTAGGAGCTCCTCTAAGGTGTCTGGTTGCTGTTAACACCTTGGTTAGGAGCTCCTCTAAGGTGTCTGGTTGCTGTTAACACCTTGGTTAGGAGCTCCTCTAAGGTGTCTGGTTGCTGTTAACACCTTGGTTAGGAGCTCCTCTAACGTGTCTGGTTGCTGTTAACACCTTGGTTAGGAGCTCCTCTAAGGTGTCTGGTTGCTGTTAACACCTTGGTTAGGAGCTCCTCTAACGTGTCTGGTTGCTGTTAACCTCTAACACCTCCCAAACCCGGATCCGGGAGCACCCCCATCAGTAGAAAAGGTACTAGCATAGCCTAGCATAGCGTCACAAGTAAATACTAGCATCTAAATATCATTAAATCACAAGTCCAAGACACCAGATGAAAGATACACATCTTGTGAATCCAGCCATCATTTCTGATTTTTAAAATGTTTTACAGGGAAGACACAATATGTAAATCTATTAGCTAACCACGTTAGCAAAAGACACCACTTTTTTTACTCCACCAGTTTTTTACTCCATCAGTAGCTATCACAAATTCGACCAAATAAAGATATAAATAGCCACTAACCAAGAAACAACTTCATCAGATGACAGTCTGATAACATATTTATTGTATAGCATATGTTTTGTTAGAAAAATGTGCATATTTCAGGTATAAATCATAGTTTACCATTGCAGCCACCATCACAACTCTCACCAAAGCGACTAGAATAACTACAGAGAGCAACGTGTATTACCTAATTACTCATCATAAAACATTTCTTAAAAATACACAGCGTACAGCAATTGAAAGACACAGATCTTGTGAATCCAGACAATATTTCAGATTTTCTAAGTGTTTTACAGCGAAAACACAATATAGCGTTATATTAGCATACCACAATAGCAAACATCACAACAGCATTGATTCAAGCCAAACATAGCGATTACGTATAAACCACCAAAAGATATTCATTTTTTCACTAACCTTCTCAGAATTCTTCAGATGACAGTCCTATAACATCATATTACACAATGCATATAGAGTTTGTTCGAAAATGTGCATATTTAGCGGCACAAATCGTGGTTATACAATGAGAAAAGTAGCCAAGCTGCAAAGAAAATGTCAGGAGAAATCTTGGGAAAGGCACCTATTCTAATCGAAAACTATTCATAAACTTGACTAAAAAATACAAGTTGGACAGCAAATGAAAGATAAATTAGTTCTTAATGCAATCGCTGGGTTAGATTTTTAAAATTAACGTTACTGCGCAATACAGCGTGCGCTAAAGCGAGACCGCCCCATAATTCATGGCGGAATTATTATTTAACATTTGTCAACATAAGTACGAATTAACAGCATAAAGACTGCTTACTATTAGCTGAGCTTCCATCAGAATCTTGGGCAAGGTGTCCTTTCTCCAGAACAATCGTCTTTGGGTTGAAAGATGTCCTCTTGTCCGGTCGAAATAGCCGCTAATGTTAGCCACCAACTGGAGAGGTGTCCACCTCGTGAAAGCGCATGACAAAGGAATCCCAGAAAATCGCAATAAACTGCTATAAACTGCTATAAATCGGTTTAAATTAACTACCTTATGATGTCTTTAACACCTATAACGAATAAAAACATGACCGGAGATATAGAACTACTAAAACGAAAGCGTTTGCAGGACGCCATTGTGATGTCTTCTTGCGCCAGGCGCACCGTTGAAAAGGACGGTACTTCCGTTCCACGGTCTTATATAAGGTCCCAGATTGCGCAATCCACTCCATTCAAATTCTCCCCGCTTACTGACATCTAGAGGAAGACGTATGCAGTGCATGTAGCCCGATGGCTTACATGGGGACTTATAAACTGACCTCAGAACAAGGACCTCGATTTCTGAAATCTCACTCCCTGACAGGAAATGTGCTGCAGAATGAGTTCTGTTTCACTCAGAGAAATAATTCAAACGGTTTTAGAAACTAGAGAGTGTTTTCTATCCAATAGTAATAATAATATGCATATTGTACGAGCAAGAATTGAGTACGAGGCAGTTTAATTTGGGAACTCATTTTTACAAAGTCGAAATGGCGCACCCATAGGCTCAAGAAGTTTTAACACCTTGGTTAGGAGCTCCTCTAAGGTGTCTGGTTGCTGTTAACACCTTGGTTAGGAGCTCCTCTAAGGTGTCTGGTTGCTGTTAACACCTTGGTTAGGAGCTCCTCTAAGGTGTCTGGTTGCTGTTAACACCTTGGTTAGGAGCTCCTCTAAGGTGTCTGGTTGCTGTTAACACCTTGGTTAGGAGCTCCTCTAAGGTGTCTGGTTGATGTTAACACCTTGGTTAGGAGCTTCTCTAAGGTGTCTGGTTGCTGTTAACACCTTGGTTAGAAGCTCCTCTAAGGTGTCTGGTTGATGTTAACACCTTGGTTAGGAGCTCCTCTAAGGTGTCTGGTTGCTGTTAACACCTTGGTTAGGAGCTCCTCTATGGTGTCTGGTTGCTGTTAACACCTTGGTTAGGAGCTCCTCTAAGGTGTCTGGTTGCTGTTAACACCTTGGTTAGGAGCTCCTCTATGGTGTCTGGTTGCTGTTAACACCTTGGTTAGGAGCCCCTCTAAGGTGTCTGGTTGCTGTTAACACCTTGGTTAGGAGATCCTCCAAGGTGTCTGGTTGCTGTTAACACCTTGGTTAGGAGCTCCTCTAAGGTGTCTGGTTGCTGTTAACACCTTGGTTAGGAGATCCTCCAAGGTGTCTGGTTGCTGTTAACACCTTGGTTAGGAGCTCCTCTAAGGTGTCTGGTTGCTGTTAACACCTTGGTTAGGAGATCCTCTAAGGTGAAGATGTCTGGTTGCTGTTTGCTCACACTCTCCCTCAGCAGGACCACCTCCCCATCCAGTTTGGTGAACTCATCCCTCATGGCAGCCATGGTGGTGAGGAGGGCCAGGGCCTGCTCTGCACTGAGGGGGTCGCTCTCCTCCTGGGGCGTGTCCTCCACTAGGGTGGGAAGAGAGGTGCTGGATGTGCCTTTTTGGGTGGGGAGGGTAGGGGTGAGGGTGGTGCTGGTGGAGTTTGTCTTGTGGGAGGGCATGTCACTGGTGGTGTCCTTCTCTCTCTCCGCGCTCTCCTTAATGGTCTGAAAGTCTGTTTCAAACAGCCTAATGTTACCTTGCACCATGACAGTCCCAGTCTTGTAGAGGTTGATTGTTATCATGGTGCTGTCAGGGTCATCTGTCTCTTTGATTTTCAGCTTCCACCCATTACAGATTCCCTCTTTCTTTATAGATGGGTAGTGAGAGCAGACTGCTGAGCGCCTTGCATTTGGCTGGTCTGTGAGAAAGATGAGATTACTCACATCACCGTTTTTGTAGAGGTCTGTGAAAGGGGTTTCTGGCTTCCCCTTTAGTAGTTTCTGTTTAAAAGCTTTCCTCGTTGTGTCATTTTTGGCCTCTTTAGGCCCCTCAGCACTGAATGGATTCAGTGCTGAGGGGGAGTGGGGACATGGTGCCTGTGGGCTCTGATACTACCGCTGCGCTGTCCTGCTGCCCCGTTGCCATGGCAACTGGTTTTGTTTGTCTGCTGCTGTTGCTAGCTAGCGCTAATTTAGCTCAAACAAAACAACAAAAAGACTGAAAAATCTTCACACAAAAACACAGAATATGTGTTTAACGTTAGAGTCCGTGCTCCTTTCTGGTTTACTCACTCAGTTTAGTCGCTTGATGTAGTTGTATTAACTCCCCTGGCTAGGTTTGTTCGAGCTCGTTTCTTCTGGCTAGCTGGTTCCCGTGCTGGCTAGGTTTGTTGTTGTTTATCTAGCTAGCGAGAGTAAAAGCTTTTTAATTTGAGGGACAAAGTTACTTTTTTTTTTAGAGTTGTTGTTCATCACTTGTCCTGAACTCTTTTTAAATTTGAGTGTTTATCTAATTTTAAAACAAAAAAAAAGATAAATAAATCTCTCTCTCTCTCCAAACCAAACCCATAGAGCCTCTCTCTATCTCTCAATCCTCTCCTTCCTCTGTCTATCTCTCCCTCCTCTCCCTCTTCTCCCTATCACTCCCCCCTTCTCTCTATCTCTCCCTCCTCCTGTCCTCTCTCTCCTTTGACTCTCCTCATCTCCCCCCCCTCCTCTCCTGTACCTCCACCTTTCCTTCTCTCCTCTCCCTCCTCTACCTCCTCTCCATCTTCTCTCCCTCCTCCTCTCCTCTCCTCTCCCTACTCTCCTTCCTCCTATCATCTCTCTCCACTCCCTCCTCTCCTCTCCCTTCTCTCTCATCTCATTGTTCTCCTTCTCCACTTCTTCCTCTCCCTCCTCTACTTCTTCTCCTCCCGCTCCCTCCTCTCCCTCCTCTACCTCCTCTCATCTCCTTCTTCTCCTCCCGCTCCCTCCTCTCCCTCCTCTACCTCCTCTCATCTCCTTCTTCTCCCTCCTCTCCCTCCTCTCCCTCTTCTCCCTCTTCTCCCTCTTCTCCCTCTGCTCCCTCCTCTCCCTTATTCCACAAGACAGACAATATCTCTTCTAATCTACACAAGAGGTTTTTATGTGAACGTTCTTTAACCTGCAACACAGCAGAAAGACATCAGACCAGATAAACAGTGTAATGAAACCCAACTGCTTCAAACATAGTGAAATAGGAAGCAAGGTTTCCTCCACCGTCACCACACTGATATTACAGAGCTCTTTAAACTAGGAGCCCCACACAGACAGACAGACAGACAGACAGACAGACAGACAGACAGACAGACAGACAGACAGACAGACAGACAGACAGACAGACAGACAGACAGACAGACAGAGACAGAGACAGAGACAGAGACAGAGACAGAGACAGAGACAGACAGACAGACAGTGTATATCTACAACACAGAGCTCAGAGTAGCCTAACCCACTGGTGGTCTACCCTTCCCCACAACCCTCTGGTCTAGATAACTATGAACCAGGGTCACTGCAGCCCCGTGCCAAAACAACCTAACCATAGCCACAAAACACACCGTGACTGTTTGATGTAGACACACCGTGACTGTTTGAAGGATACGTGGGCAATCTGTTTGACGCTTTGGTGTCTGTGCATGTGTCAATCTAACCCCCCCCCCCCCCCTCACCGGCACCACCGTCTACCCTGTGAATCCTCTTCAGAGAGGAAACATTCCCCCACAACAACCCCCATGGAGGGACAAAAGAGAGAGAAGGAGGAGGGTCTAGGTATAGTGTAGCCAACAGGAGGAGGGTCTAGGTATAGTGTAGCCAACAGGAGGAGGGTCTAGGTATAGTGTAGCCAATTGGAGGAGTGTCTAGGTATAGTGTAGCTCAGGTCACCTCACCTCCTTCTCATCTTGTTCTTTCCTTCCTGCAGAATGAAAGTCTGAACCTGTTGGGTCGTCTAGCTAGGAGGACAGTCGACTGTCGGTTACATTTTTACATTTTAGTCATTTTAGCAGACGCTCTTATTCAGAGCGACTTACAGTAGAGTGCATACATTTTATTACATTTTTTTTTACATTTTTACATACTGAGACAAGGATATCCCTACCGGCCAAACCCTCCCTAACCCGGACGACGCTATGCCAATTGTGCGTCGTCCCACGGACCTCCCGGTTGCGGCCGGCTGCGACAGAGCCTGGGCGCGAACCCAGCCCAGCCTGGGCGCGAACCCAGAGACTCTGGTGGCGCAGCTAGCACTGCGATGCAGTGCCTTAGACCACTGCGCCACCCGGGAGTACTCTGTTACTCTGAACCTGTTGGGTCGTCTAGCTAGTAGGACAGTAGGACACTCTGAACCTGTTGGGTCGTCTAGCTGGGAGGACAGTCGGTTACTCTGAACCTGTTGGGTCGTCTAGCTGGGAGGACAGTCAGACACTCTGAACCTGTTGGGTCGTCTAGCTGGGAGGACAGTCGGTTACTCTGAACCTGTTGGGTCGTCTAGCTGGGAGGACAGTCGGTTACTCTGAACCTGTTGGGTCGTCTAGCTGGGAGGACAGTCGGACACTCTGAACCTGTTGGGTCGTCTAGCTGGGAGGACAGTCGGTCACTCTGAACCTGTTGGGTCGTCTAGCTGGGAGGACAGTCGGTTACTCTGAACCTGTTTTGTCGTCTAGCTGGAAGGACAGTCAGACACTCTGAACCTGCTGGGTCGTCTAGCTGGGAGGACAGTCGGTCACTCTGAACCTGTTGGGTCGTCTAGCTGGGAGGACAGTCGGTCACTCTGAACCTGTTGGGTCGTCTAGCTGGGAGGACAGTCGGTCACTCTGAACCTGCTGGGTCGTCTAGCCGGGAGGACAGTCAGTTACTCTGAACCTGTTGGCTCGTCTAGCTGGGAGGACAGTCGGTCACTCTGAACCTGTTGGGTCGTCTAGCTGGGAGGACAGTCGGTCACTCTGAACCTGTTGGGTCGTCTAGCTGGGAGGACAGTCGGTTACTCTGAACCTGCTGGGTCGTCTAGCCGGGAGGACAGTCGGTTACTCTGAACCTGTTGGGTCGTCTAGCTGGGAGGACAGTCGGTCACTCTGAACCTGTTGGGTCGTCTAGCCGGGAGGACAGTTGGTTACTCTGAACCTGTTGGGTCGTCTAGCTGGGAGGACAGTCGGTTACTCTGAACCTGTTGGGTCGTCTAGCTGGGAGGACAGTCGGTTACTCTGAACCTGTTGGGTCGTCTAGCTGGGAGGACAGTCAGTCACTCTGAACCTGCTGGGTCGTCTAGCCGGGAGGACAGTCGGTCACTCTGAACCTGCTGGGTCGTCTAGCCGGGAGGACAGTCGGTTACTCTGAACCTGTTGGGTCGTCTAGCTGGGAGGACAGTCGGTTACTCTGAACCTGTTGGGTTGTCTAACTGGGAGGACAGTCGGTCACTCTGAACCTGTTGGGTCGTCTAACTGGGAGGACAGTCGGACACTCTGAACCTGTTGGGTCGTCTAGCTGGGAGGACAGTCGGTCACTCTGAACCTGTTGGGTCGTCTAGCTGGGAGGACAGTCGGACACTCTGAACCTGTTGGGTCGTCTAGCGGGGAGGACAGTCGGACACTCTGAACCTGTTGGGTCGTCTAGCTGGGAGGACAGTCGGACACTCTGAACCTGTTGGGTCGTCTAGCGGGGAGGACAGTCGGACACTCTGAACCTGTTGGGTCGTCTAGCGGGGAGGACAGTCGGACACTCTGAACCTGTTGGGTCGTCTAGCTGGGAGACCAGAGCCCTATTCCCTATATAGTGCACTACTATAGACCCAGAGTCCTATTCCCTATATAGTGCACTACTATAGACCCAGAGTCCTATTCCCTATATAGAGCACTACTTTAGACCAGAGCCCTATTCCCTATTTAGTACACTACATTTGACCAGAGCCCTGTTCCCTATATAGTACACTACATTTGACCAGAGCCCTGTTCCCTATATAGTACACTACATTTGACCAGAGCCCTGTTCCCTATATAGTACACTACATTTGACCAGAGCCCTATTCCCTATATAGTGGTACTACTATAGACCAGAGCCCTGTTCTCTATATAGTACACTACTAAAGACCAGAGCCCTGTGGGTCTTGTTCAGACGTAGTGCACTACACTCTTAGATTTTTTTTATCTAGAACCTAAACAGGTTCTTCGACGTTCCACATAGGGGAAACATTTAAAGAACCTTTCCACGGAGGGTTCTCCATGGAACCAAAAAGGGTTCTCCATGGAACCAAAAAGGGTTCTACCTGAATCCAAAAAGGGTTCTACCTGGATCCAAAAAGGGTTCTACCTGAATCCAAAAAGGGTTCTACCTGGATCCAAAAAGGGTTCTACCTGAATCCAAAAAGGGTTCTACCTGAATCCAAAAAGGGTTCTACCTGGATCCAAAAAGGGTTCTACCTGGATCCAAAAAGGGTTCTACCTGAATCCAAAAAGGGTTCTACCTGGATCCAAAAAGGGTTCTACCTGGATCCAAAAAGGGTTCTACCTGAATCCAAAAAGGGTTCTACCTGGATCCAAAAAGGGTTCTACCTGGATCCAAAAAGGGTTCTACCTGAATCCAAAAAGGGTTCTACCTGAATCCAAAAAGGGTTCTACCTGGATCCAAAAAGGGTTCTACCTGGATCCAAAAAGGGTTCTACCTGAATCCAAAAAGGGTTCTACCTGGATCCAAAAAGGGTTCTACCTGAATCCAAAAAGGGTTCTACCTGAATCCAAAAAGGGTTCTACCTGAATCCAAAAAGGGTTCTACCTGGATCCAAAAAGGGTTCTACCTGGATCCAAAAAGGGTTCTACCTGGATCCAAAAAGGGTTCTACCTGAATCCAAAAAGGGTTCTACCTGGATCCAAAAAGGGTTATCCTATGGGGACGGTGGAAGAGCTCTTTTGGAACCTTTTGTTTTAAGAGTGTTTATATGGTGCCATGAAGAGATCGTATTTCCCCTGAAAGGCCCAGCGAGACGTTACCTCACGGTTGTTGTGGAGGCCGAGAAGGTGTTTGTATGTATGTGTGTTTTGCATTTTATGTAAATGAGGATAATTCTCTGAACTCTGGGAGGATAAATAAATATCAGTCCGCTGTGAAACTGTCTGTCTGGCCAGGCTGCACTCTCAGATGAAACGTCTGTCTGGTCAGGCTGCACTCTCAGATGAAACGTCTGTCTGGCCAGGCTGCACTCTCAGATGAAACGTCTGTCTGGCCAGGCTGCACTCTCAGATGAAACGTCTGTCTGGCCAGGCTGCACTCTCAGATGAAACGTCTGTCTGGCCAGGCTGCACTCTCAGATGAAACGTCTGTCTGGCTAAGACAGAAACAGCCTCCAACTCTCAATTTGAAAAAGATGTCTTAAAAATGGTAGATGTAATGAAGAGGTTTGTCTGATATCCAAGCCAGGCACACAGACACAGACATATAAACAGTGCTAAGACCAGGGGGAGGAAGGGAGGTACACTACATGACCAAAAGTATGTGGACACCCTGCTCGTCGAACATCTCATTCCAAAAATCATGGACATTAATATGGAGTTGGTCCCCCCTTTGCTGCTGTAACAGCCTCCACTCTTCTGGGAAGTCATTAATATGGAGTTGGTCCCCCCTTTGCTCCTGTAACAGCCTCCACTCTTCTGGGAAGTCATTAATATGGAGTTGGTCTCCCCTTTGCTCCTGTAACAGCCTCCACTCTTCTGGGAAGTCATTAATATGGAGTTGGTCTCCCCTTTGCTCCTGTAACAGCCTCCACTCTTCTGGGAAGTCATTAATATGGAGTTGGTCCCCCCTTTGCTCCTGTAACAGCCTCCACTCTTCTGGGAAGTCATTAATATGGAGTTGGACCCCCCTTTGCTCCTGTAACAGCCTCCACTCTTCTGGGAAGTCATTAATATGGAGTTGGACCCCCCTTTGCTCCTGTAACAGCCTCCACTCTTCTGGGAAGTCATTAATATGGAGTTTGACCCCCCTTTGCTCCTGTAACAGCCTCCACTCTTCTGGGAAGTCATTAATATGGAGTTGGTCCCCCCTTTGCTCCTGTAACAGCCTCCACTCTTCTGGGAAGTCATTAATATGGAGTTGGTCCCCCCTTTGCTCCTGTAACAGCCTCCACTCTTCTGGGAAGTCATTAATATGGAGTTGGTCCCCCCTTTGCTGCTATAACAGCCTCCACTCTTCTGGGAAGTCATTAATATGGAGTTGGTCCCCCCTTTGCTCCTATAACAGCCTCCACTCTTCTGGGAAGTCATTAATATGGAGTTGGTCTCCCCTTTGCTCCTATAACAGCCTCCACTCTTCTGGGAAGGCTTTCCACTAGATGTTGGAACATTGCTGAATGGAATTGCTGTGTGATCATTCTCTCCGCAGCCAATGTCAGTAAGACCTTCAAACAGGTCAACATTCACAAGGCCGCAGGGCCAGACGGATTACCAGGACGTGTAGTGCGAGCATGCGCTGACCAACTGGCAAGTGTCTTCACTGACATTTTCAACCTCCCCCTGACTGAGTCTGTAATACATGCATAGTCCCCTACTGTACTCCCTGTTCAACCACAACTGCGTGGCCATCACGACTCCGACACCATCATTAAGTTTGCTCTCGACACAACAGTGGTAGGCCTGATTACCGACAACGATGAGACCGCCTATAAGGAGGAGGTCAGAGACCTGACCGTGTGGTGCCAGGACCACAACCTCTCCCTCAATGTGAGCAAGACAAAGGAGCTGATCGTGGACTACAGGAAAAGGAGGGCCGAACACGCCCCCATTAACATCGACGGGGCTGACGTGGAACGGGTCGAGAGTTTCAAGTTCCTTGGTGTCCACATCACCAACGAACTACCATGGTCCAAACACACCAAGACAGTCATGAAGAGGGAAGGACAAACACCTTGTCCCCTTCAGGAGATTTGGCATGGGTCACCCAGATCCTCAGAAAGTTATACAGCTGCACCATCAAGAGCATCCATGACTGGTTTTTACCGCCTGGTATGGCAACTGCTCGGCATCCAACTGTAAGGCTCTACAGAGGCTAGTGCGTACGGCCCAGTACATCACAGGGGCCAAGCTTCCTGACATCCAGGACCTCTATACTAGGCGGTGTCAGAGGAAGGCCCAAAAAATGGTCTAAGACTCCAGCCACCCTAGTCATAAACTGTTCTCTCTGCTACCGCATGGCAAGCAGTACCGGATCGCCAAGTCCAGGTCCAAAAGGCTCCTTAACAGCTTCTACCCCCAAGCCATAAGACTGCTGAACAATTAATCAAATAACCACTCGGACTATTTACATTGACCCCCCCCCCCCCAGTACACTGCTGCTGTTTATTATCTATGCATAGATTACCTCGACTAACTTGTACCCCCTCACATTGACTCTGTACCCCCTGTATATAGCCTCATTATTGTTATTTTATTGTGTTACTTATAATTTAAAAAAATTACTTTAGTTTATTTAGTGAATATTTCCTTAACTCTATTTCTTGAACTGCCTTGTTGGTTAAGGGCTTCTAAGTAAGCATTTCACGGTGTTCAGCGCATGTGACAAATACAATTTGATTTGGTTTGGTGTGTGTAAATGGGAAGTTGCACACGGCACAGAAAGCGCTAAGACCAAAAAAGACAAGATGAGAACAATCCTAAACGCTCTTAAAATAAGAAAAATGGACTTGATTCTTGCGATACAAGCATTTGGAATATCGCACAAAAACACCCACACGACGCTAACCTCAAAGCACTGGAGCCACCCTCTGGTTCATACAACACAACACCATTATGTTCCACGTTGGCTGCAAAAACACCCCGACTGACAGACAGGACAGGGCCTTGGACAGGACAGGATAGAGACATAAAAGAGACAAGACAGGATAGGATTAAGACAGGACAGAAAAGAGACAGGAGAGAGACAGAGACAGGACAGCGACAGAGCAGGACGGAGACATGACAGAGTCAAGACAGAGACAGGAGAGAAACAGGACAGTACGGGACAGAGACAAGACAGAGACAGGACAGTATGGGACAAAGACAGGACAGAGACAGGACAGTACGGGACAGAGACAGGTTCACAGGTTGGGTAGTATATTTAGTATTTCATCACTCGGTCCACAGTCTGTCTGTCTGTCTGTCTGTCTGTCTGTCTGTCTGTCTGTCTGTCTGTCTGTCTGTCTGTCTGTCTGTCTGTCTGTCTGTCTGTCTGTCTGTCTGTCTGTCTGTCTGTCTGTCTGTCTGTCTGTCTGTCTGTCTGTCTGTCTGTCTGTCTGTCTGTCTGTCTGTCTGTCTGTCTGTCTGTCTGTCTGTCTGTCTGATGACAATGAATGCCAACCTGTTATTGTAGATAGAAATGTACATTATTCTTTGGTGTTTTGAATTCATACATACCCCCTTGTCCTTCATAGTTTGTCATAATGAGAATACCATTTGTTGTTTTCATTAAACCATTTCTACACTAATAAAGCTTTTTGGAGTATTCTGGGCTGCTTACAGTGCTGCTTCTCTACTTGTTGGGAATGAATTCAAAACCAAGAAGCCTCTTCTCATATACCCTATTTTCCTGTGTATATAAACTATGTAAATAATACAAATTATTTGATTTATGTAAATTCCATGAATACTGTATATGTCTATTTTGAGTTTATACTTATATTTATATTTACTTATATTTATTTTTACTTATACTTATATTTACTATACATTTTAGGGGAATTTTAATGAATGCAAATTGATAAACAGACACAAACCTGTGATTGTAGTGCATGTATATTCTAGAAAGCCATACAATACTATCGATGTAAGGGACAGTATTGCATCGAAATCCAACCCATTCCATATTCCAAGGTGTCATTAGATTTGATTGATTTCAGTTTTTGATAATCAAGCATGTTCTATTTTATTATTTTATTATTTTTGTTGTATTAATGCTATTTAATCTCTCCTCAGACTAATATTATTCTGTTTGTCCTGTGGGTACCTTTGCCACTGTTCCACCCCTTGTGTATTGCGCTGTCATTGTGTATTGCGCCCCTTGTGTATTGCGCTGTCATGGACGGACGGACGGACGGACGGACGGACAGATTCGGGTAGGTCCCTCCCTGTATGCTGAACCTGTCCAATAGAAACGTGACATTTTATTTATTTTTTAAAGAGAGAGCCTTGAATTGTACACAGTAGGCGTCTTCTCTCCTCTCTATCTTGGTGCGTGCAGGTAACTGTGACCTCCTCCTCAGATCAATTGGAAAAACGCCCAGAATATGTTCTGGAAGTTAAGATAGGAGACATTTCTTGGGAAATTGACGGACGGACGGACGGACGGACGGACGGACGGACGGACGGAAAATACACACGTCAAACTCTCCTCCCCTTCAAAATATCTAATGACACCTTGGAATATTGCGCCCCTTGTGTATTGCGCTGTCATGGACGGACGGACGGACGGACGGACGGACGGACGGACGGACGGACGGACGGACGGACGGACGGACGGACGTCCGTCCGTCCGTCCATGACAGCGCAATACACAAGGGGCGCAATATTCCAAGGTGTCATTAGATATTTTGAAGGGGAGGAGAGTTTGACATGTGTGTATTTTCCGTCCGTCCGTCCGTCTGTCCGTCTGTCCGTCTTTTCTGTCTGTCTGTCCGTCTTTTCTGTCTGTCCCCTGGTCCCGCAGTCAGAACCCACGACACAATCCTCTGTTCCAATTCTTTATCGTAGTCAGAATTCTAAAGGTAAACAAAGTCGATCAGATCAACCCAGTGCTGTGGAGAGGAATCTGGAACGACATGAAGTAGGCCAGTGGTGCCATTGAGTGAAGCTACACCGCCCCCTAGCTTCTCTCTAGATACTAGCAGCTCTGTACTAAACCAAGAACTGGTGAAAACCCCAGACAATTACACACTGGATGTGATCAACGCAATGTGATTTTTACAGACTGAAGAAGCCAGTTTGTTACGTGTTGATTGAGACAACAAAAATGTATCTGACGTCGATACTGTATCATAGCCTGTCTGTCTGCCTGTCATTTCTGTCTCTGTCTGCCTGTCTGTCTGCCTGTCTATCTTTCCGTCTCTGTCTGCCTGTCTGTCTGTCTTTCTGTCTCTGTCTGTCTTTCTGCGAATGGACAGGGACCTTAACGATACGATATTATCATGATATTTAGGTGCCGATGCGTTACGTGTTGCGATTCTCACGATTCTGTGGATGTGTCCGATTATCCGTACTTGCGTCCTAGATAGAAGGCCTTTTGAGTATGTGAAGAAAAAAAATAAAGCTTTATAGTATGTAACATTTCGAAAATCGAGTATACTTTAAATAGCGGATGTCATTCTCATTTCGGGAATTGACAAAAACGGATCCTCAGCTTTCAGTTAGATATGAGGATGTCCTACTGACTTGCTGTTGAGCGGCAACTTGATATTTAACGTTAAGTTGGGTAGCTAGCTAGTTTCATTACCAATTGGGGTGTAATCGTTACTCCAAACAGCTGCAAAACATTCTGTTTTTGTAACAAAAACAAGTGTTTCTATTGGACAGATTAGGGTAGGTTCCTCCCTGTATGCTGTTTCTATTGGACAGATTCAGGTAGGTTCCTCCCTGTATGCTGTTTCTATTGGACAGATTCAGGTAGGTTCCTCCCTGTATGCTGTTTCTATTGGACAGATTCAGGTAGGTTCCTCCCTGTATGCTGTTTCTATTGGACAGATTCAGGTAGGTTCCTCCCTGTATGCTGTTTCTATTGGACAGATTCGGGTAGGTCCCTCCCTGTATGCTGAACCTGTCCAATAGAAACGTGACATTTTATTTATTTTTTAAAGAGAGAGCCTTGAATTGTACACAGTAGGCGTCTTCTCTCCTCTCTATCTTGGTCCGTGCAGGTAACTGTGACCTCCTCCTCAGATCAATTGGAAAAACGCCCAGAATATGTTCTGGAAGTTAAGATAGGAGACATTGCTCAGTTTCTTGGGAAACTGAGCCCGCAAGATAACAGCCAGTCACCTGCAGGAACCAACCCCCTTTTGTGTGGCAGTATATAAGAGGACTGAAGGGACCTGCCGTGACTGGGAGACACATGGGGCGGCACACAATTGGCCCAGCGTCGTCCAGATTAGGGTAGGGTTTGGCCGGCAGGGATGTCCGTGTCCCATCGCACACTATCGACTCCTGTGGCGGGCTGGGAGCAGTGAACGCTGACACGGTTGCCAGGTGTACGGTGTTTCTTCTGGCACATTGGTGCGGCTGGCTTCTGGGTTAAATGGGCATTGTGTCAAGAAGCAGTTTGTTTGTGTTTCGGAGGACGCACGGCTCTCGACCTTCGCCTTTCCTGAATCCGTACGGGAGTTGAAGCGATGAGACAAGACTGTAACTACCAATTGGATATCACAAAAAAAAAAAAAAAAATTATAAACATATTTTTTTTAAAGACTTGTGTGTTTGTTTTGACAGTTAATCAAGAGTTTTGACAGATAATCAAGAGTGATTCATTTAATATTGACTTCTGGTGTTGTTACGATAGTCATTTTCTTCCTCCTCCTCGGACGAGGAGAGGCGAGACGGATCGGACCAATACGCAGAGTGGTTAGTGTTCATATTTTAATAAAAGTAAACTGAACACTTCAAGATACAAAAACAACAAACGTGACCAAACCGAAAACAGTCCCGTGTGGCACGAACACTGACATGAGATACAATCACCCACAAAAACCCAACACCAAACAGGTTACCTTAATATGGTTCTCAATCAGGGACAACGATTGACATCTGCCTCTGATTGAGAACCATATCAGGTCAAACACAGAAATAGACTAACCAGACACAAAACATAGAATGCCCACCCAACTCACGTCCTGACCCACTAAAACAAACAATTAACACAATAACTAGGGTCAGAACGTGACAGTACCCCCCCCCCCCCCCCCCCCCCCCCCCCCCCCAGGGTGCGGACTGCGACCGCATCACCTAAACCTATAGGGGAGGGTCTGGGTGGGCATCTGTCCGCGGCGGCGGCTCTGGCGCTGGACGTGGACCCCACTTCACCCTTGTCTTTGTCCGCTTCTGTGGCCTCCTCAAGGTGGCGACCCTCGCCACCGACCTTGGACTGGGGACCCTAGACATGGGTCCCGCTGGACTGAGGGGCAGCCCCGGACTGAGGGACCGCTCCGGACTGGCTGGCTCTGGCGGATCCTGGCTGGCTGGCTCTGGCGGATCCTGGCTGGCTGGCGGATCCTGGCTGGCTGACGGCTCTGGCTGGTCATGGCTGGCGGACGGCTCTGGCTGCTCATGGCTGGCGGACGGCTCTGGCTGGCGGACGGCTCTGGCTGCTCATGGCTGGCGGACGGCTCTGGCTGCTCATGGCTGGCGGACGGCTCTGGCTGCTCCTGGCTGGCGGACGGCTCTGGCTGCTCCTGTCTGGCGGACGGCTCTGGCTGCTCCTGTCTGGCGGACGGCTCTGGCTGCTCCTGTCTGGCGGACGGCTCTGGCTGCTCCTGTCTGGCGGACGGCTCTGGCTGCTCCTGTCTGGCGGACGGCTCTGGCTGCTCCTGTCTGGCGGACGGCTCTGACGGCTCGGGACAGACGGGCAGCTCTGACGGCTCGGGACAGACGGGCAGCTCTGACGGCTCGGGACAGACGGGCAGCTCTGACGGCTCGGGACAGACGGGCAGCTCTGACGGCTCGGGACAGACGGACAGCTCTGACGGCTCGGGACAGACGGGCACACCTGTAGGGAGGAGACGGAGAGACAGCCTGGTGCGTGGGGCTGCCACAGGACCCACCAGGCTGGAGAGACCTACAGGAGGCTTGATGTTAAGAAGAGGCACCTGAAGGACCGGGCTATGGGGGAGCACTGGAGCTCTGGTGCGCAGCCTTGGCACCACTCCCCCAGGCTGGAATACTACTCCAGCCCGTACCCTCCAGAGTGCAGGCACAGGTTGAACCGGGCTGTGGATGAGCACTGGAGATCTAGTGCCTACTACGCGCACCTCTCCCTTAGGCTCCACTCCCACATTTGCCCGGTACGAGCGGAGCGTAGGCATAGGACGCACTGCACCCTCCCAGCGCCCCGGAGACACAGCACGCAGAGCCGGCGCAGGATAACCTGGACCGAAACTGCGTACCGGAGACCAGACGCGCTGAGCAGGCACAATACGCCCCGGCTGGATGCCCACACTCACATGACACTTTCGGGGTGCTGCCCTATAGCGCACCGGGCTATGGGCACGCACTGGCGACACCGTGCGCTTAACGGCATAACACGGTGCCTGACCAGTAACGCGTTGCTTATTATAAGCACGAGGAGTGGGCTCAGGTCTGCTACCTGGCTTAGCCACACTCCTCTCTAGCCTCCCCCCCAAAAAAATTCTGGGGTTGCCTCTCGTACCTGTCGCGCTGCCGTGCTGCCTCCTCATATCGCCGCCGCTCAGCTTTTGCTTCCTCCAGCTCAGCTTTGGGGCGGCGATACTCCCCAGCCTGTGCCCAGGGTCCTTCTCCGTTCAAAATCTCCTCCCATGTCCAGGAGTCCTGGGATTTCTGCTGCTGCTGTCGCTGCCCTTTTCCACTCCGCTTGGTCCTTTGGTGGTGGGTGATTCTGTTACGGCAGCCTTCCCTCTATTCACGAGAAGAGAGGGTGGAACAGGGATCGGACCAACACGCAGCGTAGCCAGTGCTCAACATATTTAATTTAACGAACTGTGAACACTACAACAATACAAAACAACAAAATGTGGCAAACCGAAACAGTCCTAGCTGGTGCAGACAAAACACAGAGACAGGAAACAACCACCCACAATCCCCAACACAAAACAAGCCACCTATATATGATTCTCAATCAGGGACAACGATTGACAGCTGCCTCTGATTGAGAACCATATTAGGCTGGACACAGAAATAGACTAACCAGACACAAAACATAGAATGCCCACCCAACTCACGTCCTGACCCACTAAAACAAACAATTAACACAATAACTAGGGTCAGAACGTGACAGGTGTTTACCGTTTAAGAACCAAACAGAAGCAAAATGAGAGTTTCTATCGGACAGAATTATTAAGGCACCTCCGAGTTTCGTTCCATTAAACCTTCCGTTTAAGGTTTTGAATACCCTGTTATGGTGAAAGTAAATGGTAAACTCGTTACTGTTTCACCTTCTTTCACTCTGATAAAGTGTGTGACAGTCTAACTACAGAAAGTTCACACAACACTACTCATGTTTAGGTTCATTTTGAACAGTTCACTTGATACATTTTGAACAATAATGCAATGGTTCATTGGATCAGTCTAAAGCGTTGCACATACACTGCTGCCATCTAGTGGCCAAAATCTAAATTGTGCTTAAACTGGCCTTTCTCATGCATTTCAAAGATGATGGAACAAAATATATATATAATAAACACATGTTTTTTTTCTTTTGTATGATCTTTTACCAGATCTAATGTGTTATGTTCTCCTACATTCATTTCCACAAACTTCAAAGTGTTTCCTTTCAAACAGTACCAAGAATATGCAAATTCTTGCTTCAGGTTCTGAGCTACAGTTAGATTTGGGTCATTTTAGGCAAAAATGGTGCTTCAAAGCTTTTTACTCTTTATATAATTTATCTTTCATAGTGTAGTTTCTTCCTTTGTTCAATTTAGTCACATGATTTATCAACTTACCGTAAGTTTGACAATCATCTGTGCAGCCAGACTTATTTGCCATACCTTTTTGCCTCGTCCCCCTCAACCATACCGTTTTTAAATTCCTCATCGATCCAAAGGGATTTAAATATTTTTACAGTCATTTTCTTAATGGCTGCTTATTAGTAACTGGAATTAGACATTTCATAAATGTGTCAAGTGCAGTGTCTGGTTGCTCCTCATTACACACCACAGACCAGCAAATATTATTTACATCATCAACATATGAATCACTAAAAACTTATTGTATGACCTCTTATACACTATATTAGGCCCAGCCTTTGGAACTTTGGTTTTCCTAGATATGACTATTATATTGTGATCACTACATCCTATGGATTTGGATACAGCTTTAAAGCAAATTTCTGCAGCATTAGTAAATATGTGATCAATACATTTTGATGATTTCATTCCTGTGCTGTTTGTAACGACCCTGGTAGGTTGACTGATAACCTGAACCAGGTTCCAGGCACTGGTTACAGTTTGAAGCTTTTTCTTGATTGGGCAGCTTGATGAAAGCCAGTCAATATTTACATCACCCAGAAAATATACTTCTCTGTTGATATCACATACATTATCAAGCATTTCACAGATATTATCCAGATACTGACTGTTAGCACTTGGTGGTCTATAGCAGCTTCCCACCAGAATGGGCTTTAGGTGAGGCATTTGAACCTGTAGCCATATTACTTCAACAGTATTTAACATGAGATCCTCTCTAAGCTTTACAGGTATGTGGTTCTGAATATGGACTCTGAACATAAAACGGTCACACCTCCACCAGTGGAATTCCTGTCTCTCTTCTGAAGATGTTATAACAAGGTATTATCGAAGTGAGTTTCAGAGATAGTCAGTTTCTGAATGTTGTCTGTTATCGATTTCATGTTCAGTGGTTTCCGTGATTCTTTCTTTATTTTTTACTATTTTGTACGTTGTAAAATAATAGTGAAGATGTCAAAACTATGAAATAACACATATGGAATCATGTAGTAACTAAAAAAACTGTTAAACAAATCAAAATATATTTTAGATTTTAGAAGTAGCCACCCTTTGCCTTGATGACAGCTTTGCACACTCTTGGCATTCTCTCAACCACCTTCACCTGGAATGCTTTTCACTCTTTTTCACGCTTTGCACAGTGTCTGTTCTTTTGCCCATCTTAATCTTTTTATTGGCCAGTCTGAGGCTTGGCTTTTTCTTTGCAACTCTGCCTAGAAGGCCAGCATCCCAGAGTCGCCTCTTCACTGTTGACGTTGAGACTGGTGTTTTGCGGGTAATATTTAATGAAGCTGCAAGTTGAGGTCTTGTGAGGCATCTGTTTCTCAAACTAGACACTCTAATGTACTTGTCCTCTTGCTCAGTTGAGCACCAGGGCCTCCCACTCCTCTTTCTATTCTGGTTAGAGCCAGTTTGCGCTGTTCTGTGAAGGGAGTAGTACACAGCGTTGTACGAGATCTTCAGTTTCTTGGCAATTTCTCGCATGGAATATCCTTCATTTCTCAGAACAAGAATAGACTGATGAGTTTCAGAAGAAAGTGCTTTGTTTCTGGCCATTTCGAACCTGCAATCGAACCCACAATTGCAGATGCTCCAGATACTCAACTAGTCTAAAGAAGGCCAGATTTATTGCTTCTATAATCAGAACAACAGTTTTCAGCTGTACTAACATAATTGCAAAATGGTTTTCTAATGATCAATTAGCCTTTTAAAATGATAAACTGGGATTAGCTAACACAACGTGCCATTGGAACACAGGAGTGATAGTTGCTGATAATGGGCCTCTGTACGCCTATGTATATTTTCCATTAAAAAGTTGCCGTTTCCAGCTACAATAGTCATTTACAATATTAACAATGTCTACACTGTAATTCTGATCAATTTTATGTTATTTTAATGGACAGAAAACTTGCTTTTTTTTTTCAAAAACAAGGACATTTCTAAGTGACCCCAAACTTTAGAACGGTAGTGTACGTTTTTTTCATTAACAGATTATGGTAATATCAACGGCTGAAATCTAACAGTACAGCTCCCACAATCTTTCTTATCAATTATCTTTCAGCCAATCATCAGTCATTTCTTGTTAGTACAGTACATTGTCAGTGCATCCCTTCTCTATAAACATGCTGAAAGTCTGTTGTTCATTTGTTTACAGAGAAATAGCATTGTATCTGGTCTATTTTTTACCAAAACTTGGCAAAGAGTCGGTGGCAAGCTGATTGGTCGGCTGTTAGAACCAGTAAAGGGTGCTTTACTATTCTTGGGAAGCGGAATGACTTTTCCCTCTCCAGGTCTGAGGACAAACACTTTTCTCCAGACTCAGACTAAAGATATGACAAACAGGAGAGGGACTATAGTCCGCTCCCATCCTCAGTAGCTTTCCATCGTCAATACCAGTTGGTTTCTCATTAATGACATTTTCCACCTCACCCACACTAACTTTACAGAATTCAAAATTACATATATTTGCTTTTCTTTAATTTTTAAATATTTTATGAATGAAAATGATCGCTCACCATTTGTTGTTGTACTTTGCCAATAAAATAGTAATTCAAGTAATTGTCGAGGAGGACGAGGAGAGGGAGGAGGAAGAGGAGAGGAGCGAGGGAGGGAGGGAGGGAGGGAGAATGAAGGGGGGGAGCATTCAGGCAGGCGCCATCAAGGAATATACATTTTGTGATTAGCTTGGCGGTATATTTTAGCATATGGCGGCGAAATGTCAAGGCCAAAATATGTTGTTTGTATGTTTTCCTGTTCTTGTGTAGAGAATCAAAGCCAGAGTGGGCCCCCTTTTGAAGGTCCTGAAGGCAAGGGGTGCCCAATCCCAGACACATGAAGGGGGGGGTGGTCCCTAGTCGTTCCACTTAACATCAGTTATCACACATTTTCATACAGCATCTATTAATCGAATGGAGATATTTTAATAAAGAAACGGATCTTCAGGCATCGTTTTCGAGCTTCACCTGGAATGTTTCTGAGCGACAATACAGTTCCATTACATGTGATGCCCCTCCCTAACAAGCATTTCCAGGCTGTTCAGAGACGACAGGGGCCCGACTGAATGAGTGAGAAATACATTTGTTCTAATACATTGCGTCCCATCATTAGGTCGGCATTGGTGGAGATGGAAAAGCCTTTGATACATTAACGGAGGAGATTATTCCTCAATTCAACATCGATGGAAACAGCTCAGGGGCTCAGCCATGGCACCCCCCAATGACCCCTCCTAACACCTCAAAGTGTGCTTGGATTAAGGGGCAACGAGAGAGAGAGAAACAGAGTGAGAGACAGAGACAGAGAGACAGAGAGAGAGAGAGAGCAAAATAATCAGAGAGAGAGCGAGTGAGCGACAGAGCGAGAGAGACAGAGAGAGAGAGAGAGAGAGAGAGAGAGAGAGAGAGAGACAGAAAAAACATGTTTATGTTTATAGAGAGAAAGAGGGATTCTGTCTGTTTCCAGAGAAAGAGGGAGTCTGTCTGTTTCCAGAGAAAGAGGGATTCTGTCTGTTTCCAGAGATTTAAAGCAGAGCAGGAGGGGAGGCAGATTGAATTAATCAAATGTATAAACTGTATAAACTGTATAAAATGTATAAAACTACTTGTCAATAGGGGGGCGCTGTTTTCACTTTGGAAAAAATCGTGCCCAAATGAAATGGCCTCGTACTCTGTTCTAGATCATACAATATGCATATTATTATTACTATTGGATAGAAAACACTCTCAAGTTTCTAAAACTGTTTGAATTATATCTGTGAGTAAAACAGAACTCATTTGGCAGCAAACTTCCATACAGGAAGTGAAAAAATTGAAAACGAGGCTCTGTTTCAGGGCCTGCCTATTCAACTGGCTTTTATTTATCGATATGCATGCACTTCATACGCCTTCCACTAGATGTCAACAGGCAGTGGAAGGTGGAATGGGGTGTCTAGCTTGATCTGAGGCCGAACAAGAGCTTTTGGAGTGACAGGTCCGGTATTTCCTTTGTCTTCGACGGTGCGCTGGGGAGCTCGACATTGTCTTCTGAAAAGCGTTCGGTATACACTGCGAATATCTCCGGCTCTGATTTTATTTGATACATGTGATAATAACATCATAAAGTCGGTTTTTTCAACCGAGTTTTATCAGTTTATTCAACGTTTATTGGAACTTTTGGAGTTTTCCGTTCTTTGCGCCAAGAGAGGATGGGAATGTTAGCAACCTTGGCTAGCATTGTGGCGCGAATTCGACAGAAGAAATGGACATTCTAAAACCAAACAACGATTTATTCTGGAAATAGGACTCCTTGTACAACATTCTGATGGAAGCTCAGCAAAAGTAAGAAAACATTTATGATGTTATTTCGTATTTCTGTGTAAAATGTTGACTCCTATTCTCTGCCGTTTTGGTGAGCGCTGTCTCACAATAACCCAAGCTGTATGTTGTGGTAAAGTTATTTTTTTAAATCTAACACAGCGGTTGCATTAAGAACCAGTGTATCTTTCATTTGCCATACAACAAGTATTTTAATGTAAAGTTTATGATGAGTTCTTTGGTCAGATTAGGTGAGTGTCCAAAATATCTCCGGAGATTCTGGTGAATCGATGCTACGTATTCACAATGTATAACCAGGATTTGTAGCTATAAATATGCACATTTTCGAACAAAACATAATTGTATTGTATAACATGATGTTATAAGACTGTCATCTGATGAATTTGTTCAAGGTTAGTGATTAATTTTATCTCTATTTTGTCGGTTTTGTGCAAGCTATTTTTGCGGGGAGTAAATTGTGTTGTGTGTTTGGCTACTGTAGTGAGCTAATAGAAATATATATTGTGTTTTCGCTGTAAAACACTTTAAAAAATTGGATATGTTGGCTGGATTCACAAGATGTTTATCTTTCATTTGCTGTACACCATGTATTTTTCATAAATGTTTTATGATGAGTATTTATGTATTTCACATTGCTCTCTGTAATTATTCTGGCTGCTTTGGTGCTATTTGTGATTGTGGCTGCAATGTAAAACTATGATTTATACCTCAAATATGCACATTTTCAAAGAAAACATGAATGTATTGTATAACATGTTATAAGACTGTCATCTGATGAAGTTGTTTCTTGGTTAGTGACTAATTTTTTCTCCATTTTGTCGGTTTTGTGAAAGCTACCTATGCGGTGGAAACATGGTGAAAATATGCGGTTGTGTGTTTGGCTATTGTGGTTAGCTAATAGAAATACATATTGTGTTTTCGCTGTAAAACATTTTAAAAATCGGAAATGATGGCTGGATTCACAAGATGTTTATCTTTCATTTGCTGTATTGGACTTGTGATTTCATGAAAATTATATTATATGATATCCCTGTCCCGTTAGGCTAGGCTATGCTAGTCAGCTTTTTTGATGAGGAGGATCCCGGATCTGGGTGGGTGATGAAGTAGAGGTTAAAACTGGTAACAGTCAATGAGTAACATCCAGATAGAACAGGGAGAAAACAGGGAACAGGGAAAGGACAGAAAACAGGGAGAGAACAGAGAGAGAACATAGAGAGAACAGGGATATAACAGGGAGAGAACAGGGAGAGAACAGGGAGAGAACAGGGAGAGAACAGGGAGAGAACAGGGAGAGAACAGAGAGAGAACAGAGAGAGAACAGGGAGAGAACAGGGAGAGAACAGGGAGCGAACAGAGAGAGAACAGAGAGACAACAGAGAGAGAACATAGAGAGAACAGAGAGAGAACAGAGAGAGAACAGGGAACATGAAACAGGGAGAGAACAGAGAGAGAACAGGGAGAGAACAGGGAGAGAACAGAGAGAGAACAGAGAGAGAACAAGGAGAGAACAGGGAGAGAACAGAGAGAGAACATAGAGAGAACAGAGAGAGAACAGGGAACATGAAACAGGGAGAGAACAGAGAGAGAACAGGGAGAGAACAGAGAGAGAACAGAGAGAGAACAGGGAACAGGGAGAGAACAGGGAGAGAACAGGGAGAGAACAGGGAGAGAACAGAGAGAGAACAGAGAGAGAACAGGGAACAGGGAGAGAACAGGGAGAGAACAGGGAGAGAACAGAGAGAGAACAGAGAGAGAACAGAGAGAGAACAGAGAGAGAACAGGGAACAGGGAGAGAACAGGGAGAGAACAGGGAGAGAACAGGGAGAGAACAGAGAGAGAACAGAGAGAGAACAGGGAGAGAACAGAGAGAGAGAACAGGGAGAGAACAGGGAGAGAACAGGGAGAGAACAGGGAGAGAACAGGGAGAGAACAGAGAGAGAACAGAGAGAGAACAGAGAGAGAACAGGGAGAGAACAGAGAGAGAACAGAGAGAGAACAGAGAGAGAACAGAGAGAGAACAGGGAACAGGGAGAGAACAGAGAGAGAACAGAGAGAGAACAGAGAGAGGACAGAAAACAGGGAGAGAACAGAGAGAGAACATAGAGAGAACAAGGAGATAACAGGGAGAGAACAGGGAGAGAACAGAGAGAGAACAGGGAGAGAACAGAGAGAGAACAAGGAGAGAACAGGGAAGGAACAGAGAGAGAATAAAGAGAGAAAACAGAGAGAACAGAGAGAGAACAGGGAGAGAACAGGGAGAGAACAGGGAGAGAACAGAGAGAGAACAGAGAGAGAACAGAGAGACAACAGAGTGAGAACATAGAGAGAACAGAGAGAGAACAAGGAGAGAACAGGGAGAGAACAGAGAGAGAAAAGAGAGAAAACAGAGAGAGAACAGGGAACATGAAACAGGGAGAGAACAGAGAGAGAACAGGGAGAGAACAGGGAGAGAACAGGGAGAGAACAGAGAGAGAACAGAGAGAGAACAGAGAGAGAACAGAGAGAGAACAAGGAGAGAACAGGGAGAGAACAGAGAGAGAACATAGAGAGAACCGAGAGAGAACAGGGAACATGAAACAGGGAGAGAACAGAGAGAGAACAGGGAGAGAAAAGGGAGAGAACAGGGAGAGAACAGGGAGAGAAGAGGGAGAGAACAGAGAGAGAACAGAGAGAGAATAGGGAACATGAAACAGGGAGAGAACAGGGAGAGAACAGAGAGAGAACAGGGAGAGAACAGAGAGAGAACATAGAGAGAACAGAGAGAGAACAGAGAGAGAACAAGGAGAGAACAGAGAGAGAACAGGGAGAGAACAGGGAGAGAACAGAGAGAGAACAGAGAGAGAACAGAGAGATAACAGGGAGAGAACATAGAGAGAACAGGGAGAGAACAGGGAGAGAACAGAGAGAGAACAGAGCGAGAACAGGGAACATGAAACAGGGAGAGAACAGAGAGAGAAAAGAGAGAGAACAGGGAGAGAACATAGAGATAACAGGGAGAGAACAGATAGAGAACAGGGAGAGAACAGGGAGAGAACAGAGAGAGAACAGAGAGAGAACAGAGAGAGAACAGGGAGAGAACAGGGAGAGAACAGGGAGAGAACAGAGAGAGAACAATGAGAGAACAATGAGAGAACAGGGAGAGAACAGAGAGAGAACAGAGAGAGAACAGAGAGAGAACAGGGAGAGAAGAGAGAGAGAACAGGGAGAGAAGAGAGAGAGAACAGGGAGAGAACAGAGAGAGAACAGGGAGAGAACAGGGAGAGAACAGAGAGAGAACAGGGAGAGAACAGAGAAAGAACAGAGAGATAACAGAGAGAGAACAGAGAGAGAACAGGGAGAGAACATAGAGAGAACAAGGAGAGAACATAGAGAGAACATAGAGAGAACAGGGAACATGAAACAGGGAGAGAACAGAGAGAGAACAGGGAGAGAACAGGGAGAGAACAGGGAGAGAACAGAGAGAGAACAAGGAGAGAACAGGGAACATGAAACAGGGAGAGAACAGAGAGAGAACAGGGAGAGAACAGGGAGAGAACAGAGAGAGAACAGAGAGAGAACAGGGAGAGAACAGAGAGAGAACAGAGAGAGAACAGATAGAGAACAGAGAGAGAACAGAGAGAGAACAGAGAGAGAACATGGAGAGAACAGAGAGAGAACAGAGAGAGAACATGGAGAGAACAGGGAGAGAACAGGGAGAGAACAGAGAGAGAACAGAGAGAGAACAGGGAGAGAACAGAGAGAGAACAGGGAGAGAACAGAGAGAGAACAGAGAGAGAACAGGGAGAGAACAGAGAGAGAACAGAGAGAGAACAGAGAGAGAACAGAGAGAGAACAGGGAGAGAACAGAGAGAGAACAGGGAGAGAACAGGGAGAGAACAGAGAGAGAACAGAGAGAGAACAGAGAGAGAACAGAGAGAGAGAACAGGGAGAGAACAGGGAGAGAACAGGGAGAGAACAGGGAGAGAACAGAGAGAGAACAGGGAGAGAACAGAGAGAGAACAGAGAGAGAACAGAGAGAGAACAGGGAGAGAATAGAGAGAGAACAGAGAGAGAACAGAGAGAGAACAGAGAGAGAACATGGAGAGAACAGGGAGAGAACAGGGAGAGAACAGAGAGAGAACAGAGAGAGAACAGGGAGAGAACAGAGAGAGAACAGGGAGAGAACAGAGAGAGAACAGAGAGAGATCAGGAAACATGGAACAGGGAGAGAACAGAGAGAGAACAGGGAGAGAAAAGGGAGAGAACAGAGAGAGAACAGAGAGAGAACAGGGAGAGAACAGAGAGAGAACAGAGAGAGAACAGAGAGAGAACAGAGAGAGAACATGGAGAGAACAGAGAGAGAACAGAGAGAGAACATGGAGAGAACAGGGAGAGAACAGGGAGAGAACAGAGAGAGAACAGAGAGAGAACAGGGAGAGAACAGAGAGAGAACAGGGAGAGAACAGAGAAAGAACAGAGAGAGAACAGGGAGAGAACAGAGAAAGAACAGAGAGAGAACAGAGAGAGAACAGAGAGAGAACAGGGAGAGAACAGAGAGAGAACAGGGAGAGAACAGAGAGAGAACAGAGAGAGAACAGAGAGAGAACAGGGAGAGAACAGGGAGAGAACAGGGAGAGAACAGAGAGAGAACAGGGAGAGAACAGGGAGAGAACAGAGAGAGAACAGAGAGAGAACAGGGAGAGAACAGAGAGAGAACAGAGAGAGAACAGGGAGAGAATAGAGAGAGAATAGAGAGAGAACAGAGAGAGAACAGAGAGAGAACAGAGAGAGAACAGAGAGAGAACATGGAGAGAACAGGGAGAGAACAGGGAGAGAACAGAGAGAGAACAGGGAGAGAACAGAGAGAGAACAGGGAGAGAACAGAGAGAGAACAGAGAGAGATCAGGAAACATGGAACAGGGAGAGAACAGAGAACATGGAAGGTTTCGAGGAAGAGGAGTACCAAGAAAAGGGAAGATGAGTGCCTTAGCCAGGTTGACTCCTGGGGGATGAGCAACATCACTTTAAAGTCATTGAAGAACCGGGCAGGAAATTCTACCACCTGGCTATGGTGATAATCACGTCTGGTTCTAAACTGTGAGAGATCAAGAAGTGTGTGTGTGTGTGTGTGTGTGTGTGTGTGTGTGTGTGTGTGTGTGTGTGTGTGTGTGTGTGTGTGTGTGTGTGTGTGTGTGTGTGTGTGTGTGTGTGTGTGTGTGTGTGTGTAGAAACGTATGGCATCTCCTGACAGGAAGGACACTAAGCTACTGATACAGTAAACATCCTCCTGGAGCTGTAGAAGGTGACCTTTATCATTGAGTTTGAATTCCATCAGCCTTTTGTATCTAACGAAGTGTCCCAAATGGAACCCTTTTTCCTATGGGGGCCCTGGCCAAAAGTAGTGCACTTTATAGGTACTATGGTGCCGTTTAGGACACAGCCTACAGTACAGTACAGGGATCAGAGAGGAAGACAATGGTTTTAATATCACACAGGCAGTTCAAGCGTATCGCACAGAGGAGTCATGTTCAGAGCAAACAGAAACAGATTAGTGGTAACTAGGCTAACACGTTGTCGCCGGGGGAGGATGACGTCCCCCTCTCATTGAAACCGCAGAAGTTCAAGACCAACAATTAGTTTCTAAAACACCAGATGTATGTTCTTGAACCGATTATTTTTTGAAAAATTTGCACACAGAAGAAGTTAAAGGATAATTCTAAGGATAATTTAGTTGCTGTAGACGTGTAGTGAATTAGCCTTCGACTTGAGTCATTGTGAGGAGGCAGCACTGAACTAGCCTGCAACGTAACTTCCTGGAGTAGCTCAAACGGCGCGCGCCATCTTAACCGGCTTCATGTGGCTTCGATACAGTCGTCACAGAGGGTTGAATGTTGTCACGTGATCGATGGCTTTGCCCATTCATATCTGTTTAGTTTGGATCCCTGTTAGCGTTTGCAAAAGCATCAGCTACTCTTCCTGGGGTCCCACAACAAAAACAATGTAAAACCTGACAAGTAACAAAACAATGGTACTCTGATAGACGAGAACAGTAACACACATTTAAAACACAGGTTATACACAAACAATACACCTCAAAAACAATAAACACAAAACAATGCAAACATAATGTGCAGTGTCTGTGTGTGTGCCCTTGTTTAACCTTTCTAGGACACACGTTCCCCCAACATTCCGCTGAAAAGGCAGTGCGCGAAATTCAAAAATATATATTTTTAAATATTTAACTTTCACACATTAACAAGTCCAATACAGCAAATGAAAGATAAACATCTTGTGAATCCAGCCAACATGTCCGATTTTTTAAATGTTTTACAGCGAAAACACAACATATATTTATTTTAGCTCACCACCATATCCAAAAAACACACAGCCATTTTTCCCAGCAAAGATAGCTTTCACAAAACCCAGAAATAGAGAAAAAATGTATCACTAACCTTTGAACATCTTCATCAGATGACACTCATATGACATCATGTTACACAATACATTTATGTTTTGTTCGATAATGTGCATATTTATAGCCACAAATCTTGGTTTACATTGGTGCCATGTTCAGAAACGCCTCCAAAATATGGAGTAATTACAGAGAGCCATGTCAAATAACAGAAATACTCATCATAAACTTTGATGAAAGATACATGTTTTACATATAATTAAAGATACACTGGTTCTTAAAGTCTTTGGCTATAGAGGTCCTGGATGGCTGGGAGTTCAGCCCCACTCGAAACCCTCCGTAGCGACATGCAGAGTGAAGGAAAAGCCGCCAACAAGTGCTCAGCATATGTGGGAACTCCTTCAAGACTGTTGGAAAAGCATTCCAGGTGAAGTGGTTGAGAGAATGCCAAGTGTGCACAGCTGTAAACAAGGCAAAGGGTGGCTACTTTGAAGAATCTCAATAATAAAATATATTTTGATTCATAAAAAAATAAAAAAATGTTGGTTAAAACTTCTCACGAGTCACCATCCCGGATCCGGGAGCACCCTCATCAGTAAAAAAGCTGACTAGCATAGCCTAGCATAGCGCCACAAGTAAATACTAGCATATAAATATCATGAAATCACAAGTCCAAGACACCAAATGAAAGATACACATCTTGTGAATCCAGCCATCATTTCCGATTTTTAAAATGTTTTACAGCGAAAACACAATATGTATTTCTATTAGCTAACCACAATAGCAAAAGACTCAACCGCATATTTTCACAATTTTTTTACCGCATAGGTAGCTATCACAAATTCGACCAAATAAAGATATAATTAGTCACTAACCAAGAAACAACTTCATCAGATGACAGTCTTATAACATGTTATACAATAAATCTATGTTTTGTTCGAAAAATGTGCATATTTCAGGTATAAATCATAGTTTTACATTGCAGCTACAATCACAAATATCACCAAAGCAGCTAGAATAACTACAGAGAGCAACGTGAAATACCGAAATACTCATCATAAAACATTTATGAAAAATACATGGTGTACAGCAAATGAAAGACAAACATCTTGTGAATCCAGCCAATATTTCAGATTTTTTAAGTGTTTTACAGCGAAAACACAATATAGCATTATATTAGCTTACTACAATAGCCAACCACACAACCGCATTCATTCACCGCAAAGGTAGCGATCGCAAAAAAACAGCAAAAGATATAAAATAATTCACTAACCTTGACAAACTTCATCAGATGACAGTCCTATAACATCATGTTACACAATACATATATGTTTTGTTCGAAAATGTGCATATTTAGCGGTACAAATCGTGGTTTTACAATGTGAATACGTAGTCAAAATGCACAAAATTGTCCAGAGAAATCTTGGACAGTCACCTAATCTAATCAAATAACTCATCATAAACTTTACTAAAAAATACTTGTTGGACAGCAAATGAAAGATACACTAGTTCTTAATGCAACCGCTGTGTTAGATTTTTTTAAATAACTTTAGTACGACATACAGCTTACGTTATAGCGAGACAGCGCCCAAAATAAGGGCGGAAAATATGACTAAACATTTTCAACAGAAATACGAAATAACATCATAAATGGTTCCTACTTTTGATGAGCTTCCATCAGAATGTTGTACAAGGAGTCCTTTGTCCAGAATAATCGTTGTTTGGTTGTAGAATGTCCTCTTCTCCTGTCGAATTAGCAACCAAAGCTAGCCATGTGGCGCAAACGTGCCCAACTTCACATAACGCAAAGAAAAGAAAATTCCGAAAATCGCAATAAACGTTCAATAAACTGATATAACTCGGTTTAAAATAACTACTTTATGATGTTTTTATCACATATATCAATAAAATCAGAGCCGGAGATATCTAACGTCTATACCGAAAGCTTTTCAGAACGCAATCTGGGGTCCCTTCTCGCGCCTTCCAAGACAATGAAAATTCCAGACACGTCATTCCAAAAGCTCTTGTTCGGCCTCAGATCAAGCTAGACACCCCATTCCACCTCTCACTGCCTGTTGACATCTAGTGGAAGGCGTATGCAGTGCATGTAGATCCATAGATTTCAGGCAAATTAATAGGAAGGCCCTGGAACAGAGCATCGATTTCAGATTTTTCACTTCCTGACAGGAAGTTTGCTGCAAAATGAGTTCTGTTTTACTCACAGATATAATTCAAACGGTTTTAGAAACTAGAGAGTGTTTTCTATCCAATAGTAATAATAATATGCATATTGTACGAGCAAGAATTGAGTACGAGGCAGTTTAATTTGGGCACGATTTTGTACAAAGTGAAAATAGCGCCCCCCTATTGACAAAAGGTTTTACTACATGATTCAATATGTGTTATTTCATAGTTGTGATGTCTTCACTATTATTCTACAATGTAGAAAATAGTAGAAAATAAAGAAAAACCCTTGATTGAGTAGGAGTGTCCAAACTTTTGACTGGTACCCTAAACTCTAAGGGGTTAATGCAACCGCTGTGTCAGATTTAAAAAAAACTTTTGTAAAAAGCACACCATGCAATAATCTGAGACGGCGCTCAGATAGAAACAACATTTCTCCGCCATGTTGGAGTCAACAGAAATACGAAATGACATCATAAATATTCCCTTACCTTTGATGATCTTTCATCAGAATGCAGTGCCAGGAATCCTAGTTCCACAATAAATCGTTGTTTTGTTTTATAATGTCCATTACTTATGTTGAATTAGCAACTTTAGCTAGCATGTGTAGTGCACGTGTCTAAACTCTCGCGCAGATGCAGGCAAACGTCGGACGAAAACTTCAAAAAGTTATATTCCAGGTCGAATAAACTGGTCAAACTTAGTTGAGAATCAATCTTCAGGATGTTGTTATCATTTATATCCAATAACGTCCCAACCGGAGCATTTCTTCATGTCTGTAAAAGTAATGGCACACATTGACATCCCATGTCTAGCGTGCGTAACCAGAAACTGGCACTAGAGGCTTCATTCCACGTACTACTGACTGTTGACATCTAGTGGAAGGCGTATGAAGTGCAAACATATCCATAAATGACAGGGATATGAATAGGCGATGACTTTCACATCGACCCTTTTCAGAATTTTCACTTCCTGTTTGGAAGTTTCCCTGCCATATGAGTTCTGTTATACTCACAGACATAATTCAAACAGTTTTAGAAACTTCAGAGTGTTTTCTATCAAATAGTAATAATAATATGCATATATTATCATCTGGGACAGAGTAGGAGGCCGTTCAATTTGGGCACCAATTCATCCAAAAGTGAAAATGCTTCCCCCTAACCCTAAAAAGTTAACCACCGAAGCCAAAGACTGTTCTCTCTGCTACCGCACGACAAGTGGTACCAACGCACCAAGTCTGGAACCAACAGGACCCTGAAAACTTCTAACCCCAAGCCATAAGACTGCTAAACAAGATTACCAACACACTGGACTTTACCCACACACTGGACACACTGGAATCTACCCACACACTGGACTCTACCCAACACACTGGACTCTACCCAACACACTGGACACACTGGACTTTACCCACACACTGGACTCTACCCAAAACACTGGACACACTGGAATCTACCCACACACTGGACTCTACCCAACACACTGGACTCTACCCACACACTGGACTCTACCAAACACACTGGACTCTACCAAACACACTGGACTCTACCCACACACTGGACTCTACCAAACACAATGGACTCTACCCACACACTGGACTCTACCCACACACTGGACACACTGGAATCTACCCACACACTGGACTCTACCCAACACACTGGACTCTACCCAACACACTGGACACACTGGACTCTACCCACACACACTGGACTCTACCCACACACACTGGACTCTACCCACACACACTGGACTCTACCCACACACACTGGACTCTACCCACACACACTGGACTCTACCCACACACACTGGACCCTACCCACACACACTGGACTCTACCCACACACACTGGACTCTACCCCACACACTGGACTCTACCCCACACACTGGACTCTACCCCACACACTGGACTCTACCAACACACTGGATTCTACCAACACACTGTACTCTACCCAACACACTGGACAGACTGGACTGTACCCAACAAACTGGACTCTACCCACACACTGGACACACTGGACTCTACCCAACAAACTGGACTCTACCCACACACTGGAATCTACCCACACACTGGAATCTACCAACACACTGGACTCTACCCCACACACTGGACTCTACCGCACACACTGGACTATACCCCACACACTGGACTATACCCCACACACTGGACTCTACCCAACACACTGGACTCTACCCCACACACTGGACTCTACCCCACACACTGGACTCTACCCCACACACTGGACTCTACCCCACACACTGGACTCTACCCACACACTGGACACACTGGACTCTACCCACACTGGACTCTACCCACACACTGGACTCTACCCAACACACTGGACAGACTGGACTGTACCCAACAAACTGGACTCTACCCACACACTGGACACACTGGACTCTACCCAACAAACTGGACTCTACCCACACACTGGACTCTACCCCACACACAGGACTCTACCCCACACACTGGACTCTACCCCACACACTGGACTCTACCCCACACACTGGACTCTACCCCACACACTGGACTCTACACCACACACTGGACTCTACACCACACACTGGACTCTACCCCACACACCGGACTCTACCCCACACACCGGACTCTACCCCACACACCGGACTCTACCCCGCACACTGGACTCTAGCCCACACACTGGACTCTACCCCACACACTGGACTCTACCCCACACACTGGACTCTACCCCACACACTGGACTCTACCCACACACACTGGACTCTACCCACACACTGGACTCTACCCAACACACTGGACTCTACCCAACACACTGGACTCTACCCCCCACACTGGACTCTACCCCCCACACTGGACTCTACCCCACACACTGGACTCTACCCCACACACTGGACTCTACCCCACACACTGGACTCTACCCACACACTGGACACACTGGACTCTACCCACACACTGGACTCTACCCAACACACTGGACTATACCCACACACTGGACACACTGGACTCTACCCACACACACTGGACACACTGGACTCTACCCAACACACTGGACTCTACACACACTGGACTCTACCCACACACTGGACTCTACCCAACACACTGGACTCTACCCAACACACTGGACTCTACCCAACACACTGGACTCTACCCAACACACTGGACTCTACCCAACACACTGGATTCTACCCAACACACTGGACTCTACCAACACACTGTACTCTACCCAACACACTGGACAGACTGGACTGTACCCAACAAACTGGACTCTACCCACACACCGGACTCTACCCCGCACACTGGACTCTACCCCACACACTGGACTCTAGCCCACACACTAGACTCTAGCCCACACACTAGACTCTAGCCCACACACTAGACTCTAGCCCACACACTGGACTCTACCCACACACACTGGACTCTACCCACACACATTGGACTCTACCCACACACATTGGACTCTACCCACACACATTGGACTCTACCCACACACTGGAGTCTACCCAACACACTGGACTCTACCCCCCACACTGGACTCTACCCCCCACACTGGACTCTACCCACACACATTGGACTCTACCCACACACATTGGACTCTACCCACACACTGGAGTCTACCCAACACACTGGAGTCTACCCAACACACTGGACTCTACCCCACACACTGGACTCTACCCCACACACTGGACTCTACCCCACACACTGGACTCTAACCCACACACTGGACTCTACCCCACACACTGGACTCTACCCACACACTGGACACACTGGACTCTACCCACACACTGGACTCTACCCAACACACTGGACTATACCCACACACTGGACACACTGGACTCTACCCACACACACTGGACACACTGGACTCTACCCAACACACTGGACTCTACACACACCGGACTCTACCCACACACTGGACTCTACCCAACACACTGGACTCTACCCAACACACTGGACTCTACCAACACACTGGACTCTACCAACACACTGTACTCTACCCAACACACTGTACTCTACCCAACACACTGTACTCTACCCAACACACTGGACAGACTGGACTGTACCCAACAAACTGGACTCTACCCACACACCGGACTCTACCCCGCACACTGGACTCTACCCACACACACTGGACTCTACCCACACACACTGGACTCTACCCACACACACTGGACTCTACCCACACACACTGGACTCTACCCACACACACTGGACTCTACCCACACACACTGGACTCTACCCACACACACTGGACTCTACCCACACACTGGAGTCTACCCAACACACTGGAGTCTACCCAACACACTGGACTCTACCCCCCACACTGGACTCTACCCCACACACTGGACTCTACCCCACACACTGGACTCTACCCCACACACTGGACTCTACCCACACACTGGACTCTACCCCACACACTGGACTCTAACCCACACACTGGACTCTAACCCCACACTGGACTTAACCACACACTGGACTCTACCCCACACACTGGACTCTACCCACACAACAGCTGGACACACTGGACGCTACCACACACCTGACTCTACCCAACACACTGGACTATACCCACACACTGGACACACTGGACTCTACCCACACAACACTGGACACACTGGACTCTACCCAACACAGACTGGACTCTACACACACTGGACTCTACCCACACATTGGACTCTACCCAACCACTGGACTCTACCCAACACTGGACTCTACCCACACACTGGACTCTACCCAACACACTGGACTCTACCAACACACTGGACTCTACCAACACACTGTACTCTACCCAACACACTGGACAGACTGGACTGTACCCAACAAACTGGACTCTACCCACACACTGGACACACTGGACACACTGGACTCTACCCAACAAACTGGACTCTACCCACACACTGGACACACTGGACTCTACCCAACACACTGGACTCTACCCCACACACAGGACTCTACCCCACACACTGGACTCTACCCCACACACTGGACTCTACCCCACACACTGGACTCTACCCCACACACTGGACTCTACCCCACACACTGGACTCTACCCACACACATTGGACTCTACCCACACACATTGGACTCTACCCCACACACATTGGACTCTACCCCACACACTGGACTCTACCCCACACACTGGACTCTACCCCACACACTGGACTCTACCCACACACTGGACACACTGGACTCTACCCCACACACTGGACTCTACCCCACACACTGGACTCTACCCCACACACTGGACACACTGGACTCTACCCACACACTGGACACACTGGACTCTACCCACACACTGGACTCTACCAACACACTGGACTCTAGCCAACACACTGGACTCTACCCACACCACTGGACTCTACCCCACACCTGGACTCTACCCCACACACT